>NC_086445.1:1026768051-1026958051 GCF_028390025.1 Pseudophryne corroboree
CTCCACCCTGTGTACACTGGTACTATGCAGCCCACCTGTGCCCACTGACACCGTGCATCACCCTGTACTCCCACCCTGTGTACACTGGTACTATGCAGCCCACCTGTGCCCACTGACACCGCAGCATCCCCCTGTACTCCCACCCTGTGTACACTGGTACTATGCAGCCCACCTGTGCCCACTGACACCGCGCATCCCCCCTGTACCCCACCCTGTGTACACTGGTACTATGCAGCCCACCTGTGCCCACTGACACCGCGCATCCCCTGTACCCCCACCCTGTGTACACTGGTACTATGCAGCCCACCTGTGCCCACTGACACCCGCGCATCCCCCCTGTACTCCCACCCTGTGTACACTGGTACTATGCAGCCCACCTGTGCCCACTGACACCGTGCATCCCCCCTGTACTCCCCACCCTGTGTACACTGGTACTATGCAGCCCACCTGTGCCCACTGACACCGTGCATCCCCCCTGTACTCCCACCCTGTGTACACTGGTACTATGCAGCCCACCTGTGCCCACTGACACCGTGCATCACCCTGTACCCCCACCCTGTGTACACTGGTACTATGCAGCCCACCTGTGCCCACTGACACCGTGCATCACCCTGTACTCCCACCCTGTGTACACTGGTACTATGCAGCCCACCTGTGCCCACTGACACCGTGCATCCCCCCTGTACTCCCACCCTGTGTACACTGGTACTATGCAGCCCACCTGTGCCCACTGACACCGTGCATCACCCTGTACCCCCACCCTGTGTACACTGGTACTATGCAGCCCACCTGTGCCCACTGACACCGTGCATCACCCTGTACTCCCACCCTGTGTACACTGGTACTATGCAGCCCACCTGTGCCCACTGACACCGTGCATCCCCCTGTACTCCCACCCTGTGTACACTGGTACTATGCAGCCACCTGTGCCCACTGACACCGTGCATCACCCTGTACTCCCACCCTGTGTACACTGGTACTATGCAGCCCACCTGTGCCCACTGACACCGTGCATCCCCCCTGTACTCCCACCCTGTGTACACTGGTACTATGCAGCCCACCTGTGCCCACTGACACCCGTGCATCACCCTGTACTCCCACCCTGTGTACACTGGTACTATGCAGCCCACCTGTGCCCACTGACACCGTGCATCCCCCCTGTACTCCCACCCTGTGTACACTCGTACTATGCAGCCCACCTGTGCCCACTGACACCGTGCATCACCCTGTACCCCACCCTGTGTACACTGGTACTATGCAGCCCACCTGTGCCCACTGACACCGTGCATCACCCTGTACCCCCACCCTGTGTACACTGGTACTATGCAGCCCACCTGTGCCCACTGACACCGCGCATCACCCTGTACTCCCACCCTGTGTACACTGGTACTATGCAGCCCACCTGTGCCCACTGACACCGCGCATCACCCTGTACTCCCACCCTGTGTACACTGGTACTATGCAGCCCACCTGTGCCCACTGACACCGTGCATCACCCTGTACCCCCACCCTGTGTACACTGGTACTATGCAGCCCACCTGTGCCCACTGACACCGTGCATCCCCCTGTACTCCCACCCTGTGTACACTGGTACTATGCAGCCCACCTGTGCCCACTGACACCGTGCATCCCCCCTGTACCCCCACCCTGTGTACACTGGTACTATGCAGCCCACCTGTGCCCACTGACACCGTGCATCACCCTGTACCCCCACCCTGTGTACACTGGTACTATGCAGCCCACCTGTGCCCACTGACACCGTGCATCCCCCTGTACTCCCACCCTGTGTACACTGGTACTATGCAGCCCACCTGTGCCCACTGACACTGTGCATCACCCTGTACCCCCACCCTGTGTACACTGGTACTATGCAGCCCACCTGTGCCCACTGACACCGTGCATCACCCTGTACTCCCACCCTGTGTACACTGGTACTATGCAGCCCACCTGTGCCCACTGACACCGTGCATCCCCCCTGTACTCCCACCCTGTGTACACTGGTACTATGCAGCCCACCTGTGCCCACTGACACCGTGCATCACCCTGTACCCCCACCCTGTGTACACTGGTACTATGCAGCCCACCTGTGCCCACTGACACCGTGCATCCCCCCTGTACTCCCACCCTGTGTACACTGGTACTATGCAGCCCACCTGTGCCCACTGACACCGCGCATCCCCCCTGTGCCCTCACCCTGTGTACACTGGTACTATGCAGCCCACCTGTGCCCACTGACACCGTGCATCACCCTGTACCCCCACCCTGTGTACACTGGTACTATGCAGCCCACCTGTGCCCACTGACACCGTGCATCCCCCCTGTACCCCGACCCTGTGTACACTGGTACTATGCAGCCCACCTGTGCCCACTGACCCTGTGCATCACCCTGTACCCCCACCCTGTGTACACTGGTACTATGCAGCCCCACCTGTGCCCACTGACACCGTGCATCACCCTGTACCCCCACCCTGTGTACACTGGTACTATGCAGCCCACCTGTGCCCACTGACACCGTGCATCCCCCCTGTACTCCCACCCTGTGTACACTGGTACTATGCAGCCCACCTGTGCCCACTGACACCGGGCATCCCACTGTACTCCCACCCTGTGTACACTGGTACTATGCAGCCCACCTGTGCCCACTGACACCGTGCATCCCCCCTGTACTCCTACCCTGTGTACACTGGTACTATGCAGCCCACCCGTGCCCACTGACACCGTGCATCCGTCCTGTACTCCCACCCTGTGTACACTGGTACTATGCAGCCCACCTGTGCCCACTGACACCGCACATCACCCTGTACCCCCACCCTGTGTACACTGGTACTATGCAGCCCACCTGTGCCCACTGACACCGTGCATCCCCCCTGTACTCCCACCCTGTGTACACTGGTACTATGCAGCCCTCCTGTGCCCACTGACACCGGGCATCACCCTGTACCCCCACCCTGTGTACACTGGTACTATGCAGCCCACCTGTGCCCACTGACACTGTGCATCCCCCCTGTACCCCCACCCTGTGTACACTGGTACTATGCAACCCACCTGTGCCCACTGACACCGCGCATCCCCCCTGTACTCCCACCCTGTGTATACTGGTACTATGCAGCCCACCTGTGCCCACTGACACTGTGCATCCCCCTGCACTCCCACCCTGTGTACACTGGTACTATGCAGCCCACCTGTGCCCACTGACACCGCGCATCACCCTGTACCCCCACCCTGTGTACACTGGTACTATGCAGCCCACCTGTGCCCACTGACACCGTGCATCCCCCCTGTACTCCCACCCTGTGTACACTGGTACTATGCAGCCCACCTGTGCCCACTGACACCGGGCATCACCCTGTACCCCCACCCTGTGTACACTGGTACTATGCAGCCCACCTGTGCCCACTGACACTGTGCATCCCCCTGCACTCCCACCCTGTGTACACTGGTACTATGCAGCCCACCTGTGCCCACTGACACCGTGCATCCCCCCTGTACTCCCACCCTGTGTACACTGGTACTATGCAGCCCACCTGTGCCCACTGACACCGTGCATCCCCCCTGTACCCCCACCCTGTGTACACTGGTACTATGCAGCCCACCTGTGCCCACTGACACTGTGCATCCCCCTGTAACCCCACCCTGTGTACACTGGTACTATGCAGCCCACCTGTGCCCACTGACACCATGCATCCCCCTGTACCCCCACCCTGTGTACACTGGTACTATGCAGCCCACCTGTGCCCACTGACACCGTGCATCCGTCCTGTACTCCCACCCTGTGTACACTGGTACTATGCAGCCCACCTGTGCCCACTGACACCGCGCATCACCCTGTACTCCCACCCTGTGTACACTGGTACTATGCAGCCCACCTGTGCCCACTGACCCTGTGCATCACCCTGTACCCCCACCCTGTGTACACTGGTACTATGCAGCCCACCTGTGCCCACTGACACCGTGCATCACCCTGTACTCCCACCCTGTGTACACTGGTACTATGCAGCCCACCTGTTCCCACTGACACCGCGCATCAACCTGTACCCCCACCCTGTGTACACTGGTACTATGCAGCCCACCTGTGCCCACTGACACCGTGCATCACCCTGTACTCCCACCCTGTGTACACTGGTACTATGCAGCCCACATGTTCCCACTGACACCGTGCATCCCCCCTGTACTCCCACCCTGTGTACACTGGTACTATGCAGCCCAACTGTGCCCACTGACACCATGTATCACCCTGTACCCCCACCCTGTGTACACTGGTACTATGCAGCCCACCTGTGCCCACTGACACCGTGCATCACCCTGTACTCCCACCCTGTGTACACTGGTACTATGCAGCCCACCTGTGCCCACTGACACCGTGCATCCCCCCTGTATCCCCACCCTGTGTACACTGGTACTATGCAGCCCACCTGTGCCCACTGACACCGTGTATCCGTCCTGTACCCCCACCCTGTGTACACTGGTACTATGCAGCCCACCTGTGCCCACTGACACCGTGCATCACCCTGTACCCCCACCCTGTGTACACTGGTACTATGCAGCCCAGCTGTGCCCACTGACACCGTGTATCCGTCCTGTACCCCCACCCTGTGTACACTGGTACTATGCAGCCCACCTGTGCCCACAGACACCGCGCATCACCCTGTACTCCCACCCTGTGTACACTGGTACTATGCAGCCCACCTCTGCCCACTGACACCATGCATCACCCTGTACCCCCACCCTGTGTACACTGGTACTATGCAGCCCACCTGTGCCCACTGACACCGTGCATCCCCCCTGTACTCCCACCCTGTGTACACTGGTACTATGCAGCCCACCTGTGCCCACTGACACCGGGCATCACCCTGTACTCCCACCCTGTGTACACTGGTACTATGCAGCCCACCTGTGCCCACTGACACCGCACATCCCCCTGTACCCCCACCCTGTGTACACTGGTACTATGCAGCCCACCTGTGCCCACTGACACCGCGCATCCCCCCTGTACTCCCACCCTGTGTACACTGGTACTATGCAGCCCACCTGTGCCCACTGACACCGCGCATCCCCCTGTACCCCCACCCTGTGTACACTGGTACTATGCAGCCCACCTGTGCCCACTGACACCGCGCATCCCCCCTGTACTCCCACCCTGTGTACACTGGTACTATGCAGCCCACCTGTGCCCACTGACACCGTGCATCCGTCCTGTACTCCCACCCTGTGTACACTGGTACTATGCAGCCCACCTGTGCCCACTGACACCGTGCATCCGTCCTGTACTCCCACCCTGTGTACACTGGTACTATGCAGCCCACCTGTGCCCACTGACACCGCGCATCACCCTGTACTCCCACCCTGTGTACACTGGTACTATGCAGCCCACCTGTGCCCACTGACCCTGTGCATCACCCTGTACCCCCACCCTGTGTACACTGGTACTATGCAGCCCACCTGTGCCCACTGACACCGTGCATCACCCTGTACTCCCACCCTGTGTACACTGGTACTATGCAGCCCACCTGTTCCCACTGACACCGCGCATCACCCTGTACCCCCACCCTGTGTACACTGGTACTATGCAGCCCACCTGTGCCCACTGACACCGTGCATCACCCTGTACTCCCACCCTGTGTACACTGGTACTATGCAGCCCACATGTTCCCACTGACACCGTGCATCCCCCCTGTACTCCCACCCTGTGTACACTGGTACTATGCAGCCCAACTGTGCCCACTGACACCATGTATCACCCTGTACCCCCACCCTGTGTACACTGGTACTATGCAGCCCACCTGTGCCCACTGACACCGTGCATCACCCTGTACTCCCACCCTGTGTACACTGGTACTATGCAGCCCACCTGTGCCCACTGACACCGTGCATCCCCCCTGTATCCCCACCCTGTGTACACTGGTACTATGCAGCCCACCTGTGCCCACTGACACCGTGTATCCGTCCTGTACCCCCACCCTGTGTACACTGGTACTATGCAGCCCACCTGTGCCCACTGACACCGTGCATCACCCTGTACCCCCACCCTGTGTACACTGGTACTATGCAGCCCAGCTGTGCCCACTGACACCGTGTATCCGTCCTGTACCCCCACCCTGTGTACACTGGTACTATGCAGCCCACCTGTGCCCACTGACACCGTGCATCACCCTGTACTCCCACCCTGTGTACACTGGTACTATGCAGCCCACCTGTTCCCACTGACACCGCGCATCACCCTGTACCCCCACCCTGTGTACACTGGTACTATGCAGCCCACCTGTGCCCACTGACACCGTGCATCACCCTGTACTCCCACCCTGTGTACACTGGTACTATGCAGCCCACATGTTCCCACTGACACCGTGCATCCCCCCTGTACTCCCACCCTGTGTACACTGGTACTATGCAGCCCAACTGTGCCCACTGACACCATGTATCACCCTGTACCCCCACCCTGTGTACACTGGTACTATGCAGCCCACCTGTGCCCACTGACACCGTGCATCACCCTGTACTCCCACCCTGTGTACACTGGTACTATGCAGCCCACCTGTGCCCACTGACACCGTGCATCCCCCCTGTATCCCCACCCTGTGTACACTGGTACTATGCAGCCCACCTGTGCCCACTGACACCGTGTATCCGTCCTGTACCCCCACCCTGTGTACACTGGTACTATGCAGCCCACCTGTGCCCACTGACACCGTGCATCACCCTGTACCCCCACCCTGTGTACACTGGTACTATGCAGCCCAGCTGTGCCCACTGACACCGTGTATCCGTCCTGTACCCCCACCCTGTGTACACTGGTACTATGCAGCCCACCTGTGCCCACAGACACCGCGCATCACCCTGTACTCCCACCCTGTGTACACTGGTACTATGCAGCCCACCTCTGCCCACTGACACCGTGCATCACCCTGTACCCCCACCCTGTGTACACTGGTACTATGCAGCCCACCTGTGCCCACTGACACCGTGCATCCCCCCTGTACTCCCACCCTGTGTACACTGGTACTATGCAGCCCACCTGTGCCCACTGACACCGGGCATCACCCTGTACTCCCACCCTGTGTACACTGGTACTATGCAGCCCACCTGTGCCCACTGACACCGCACATCCCCCTGTACCCCCACCCTGTGTACACTGGTACTATGCAGCCCACCTGTGCCCACTGACACCGCGCATCCCCCCTGTACTCCCACCCTGTGTACACTGGTACTATGCAGCCCACCTGTGCCCACTGACACCGCGCATCCCCCTGTACCCCCACCCTGTGTACACTGGTACTATGCAGCCCACCTGTGCCCACTGACACCGCGCATCCCCCCTGTACTCCCACCCTGTGTACACTGGTACTATGCAGCCCACCTGTGCCCACTGACACCGTGCATCCCCCCTGTACTCCCACCCTGTGTACACTGGTACTATGCAGCCCACCTGTGCCCACTGACACCGTGCATCCCCCCTGTACTCCCACCCTGTGTACACTGGTACTATGCAGCCCACCTGTGCCCACTGACACCGTGCATCACCCTGTACCCCCACCCTGTGTACACTGGTACTATGCAGCCCACCTGTGCCCACTGACACCGTGCATCACCCTGTACTCCCACCCTGTGTACACTGGTACTATGCAGCCCACCTGTGCCCACTGACACCGTGCATCCCCCCTGTACTCCCACCCTGTGTACACTGGTACTATGCAGCCCACCTGTGCCCACTGACACCGTGCATCACCCTGTACCCCCACCCTGTGTACACTGGTACTATGCAGCCCACCTGTGCCCACTGACACCGTGCATCACCCTGTACTCCCACCCTGTGTACACTGGTACTATGCAGCCCACCTGTGCCCACTGACACCGTGCATCCCCCCTGTACTCCCACCCTGTGTACACTGGTACTATGCAGCCCACCTGTGCCCACTGACACCGTGCATCACCCTGTACTCCCACCCTGTGTACACTGGTACTATGCAGCCCACCTGTGCCCACTGACACCGTGCATCCCCCCTGTACTCCCACCCTGTGTACACTGGTACTATGCAGCCCACCTGTGCCCACTGACACCGTGCATCACCCTGTACTCCCACCCTGTGTACACTGGTACTATGCAGCCCACCTGTGCCCACTGACACCGTGCATCCCCCCTGTACTCCCACCCTGTGTACACTCGTACTATGCAGCCCACCTGTGCCCACTGACACCGTGCATCACCCTGTACCCCCACCCTGTGTACACTGGTACTATGCAGCCCACCTGTGCCCACTGACACCGTGCATCACCCTGTACCCCCACCCTGTGTACACTGGTACTATGCAGCCCACCTGTGCCCACTGACACCGCGCATCACCCTGTACTCCCACCCTGTGTACACTGGTACTATGCAGCCCACCTGTGCCCACTGACACCGCGCATCACCCTGTACTCCCACCCTGTGTACACTGGTACTATGCAGCCCACCTGTGCCCACTGACACCGTGCATCACCCTGTACCCCCACCCTGTGTACACTGGTACTATGCAGCCCACCTGTGCCCACTGACACCGTGCATCCCCCCTGTACTCCCACCCTGTGTACACTGGTACTATGCAGCCCACCTGTGCCCACTGACACCGTGCATCCCCCCTGTACCCCCACCCTGTGTACACTGGTACTATGCAGCCCACCTGTGCCCACTGACACCGTGCATCACCCTGTACCCCCACCCTGTGTACACTGGTACTATGCAGCCCACCTGTGCCCACTGACACCGTGCATCCCCCCTGTACTCCCACCCTGTGTACACTGGTACTATGCAGCCCACCTGTGCCCACTGACACTGTGCATCACCCTGTACCCCCACCCTGTGTACACTGGTACTATGCAGCCCACCTGTGCCCACTGACACCGTGCATCACCCTGTACTCCCACCCTGTGTACACTGGTACTATGCAGCCCACCTGTGCCCACTGACACCGTGCATCCCCCCTGTACTCCCACCCTGTGTACACTGGTACTATGCAGCCCACCTGTGCCCACTGACACCGTGCATCACCCTGTACCCCCACCCTGTGTACACTGGTACTATGCAGCCCACCTGTGCCCACTGACACCGTGCATCCCCCTGTACTCCCACCCTGTGTACACTGGTACTATGCAGCCCACCTGTGCCCACTGACACCGCGCATCCCCCCTGTGCCCTCACCCTGTGTACACTGGTACTATGCAGCCCACCTGTGCCCACTGACACCGTGCATCACCCTGTACCCCCACCCTGTGTACACTGGTACTATGCAGCCCACCTGTGCCCACTGACACCGTGCATCCCCCCTGTACCCCGACCCTGTGTACACTGGTACTATGCAGCCCACCTGTGCCCACTGACCCTGTGCATCACCCTGTACCCCCACCCTGTGTACACTGGTACTATGCAGCCCCACCTGTGCCCACTGACACCGTGCATCACCCTGTACCCCCACCCTGTGTACACTGGTACTATGCAGCCCACCTGTGCCCACTGACACCGTGCATCCCCCCTGTACTCCCACCCTGTGTACACTGGTACTATGCAGCCCACCTGTGCCCACTGACACCGTGCATCCCCCCTGTACCCCGACCCTGTGTACACTGGTACTATGCAGCCCACCTGTGCCCACTGACACCGTGCATCACCCTGTACTCCCACCCTGTGTACACTGGTACTATGCAGCCCACCTGTGCCCACTGACACCGTGCATCACCCTGTACTCCTACCCTGTGTACACTGGTACTATGCAGCCCACCCGTGCCCACTGACACCGTGCATCCGTCCTGTACTCCCACCCTGTGTACACTGGTACTATGCAGCCCACCTGTGCCCACTGACACCGTGCATCCGTCCTGTACTCCCACCCTGTGTACACTGGTACTATGCAGCCCACCTGTGCCCACTGACACCGTGCATCACCCTGTACCCCCACCCTGTGTACACTGGTACTATGCAGCCCACCTGTGCCCACTGACACCGTGCATCCCCCCTGTACCCCGACCCTGTGTACACTGGTACTATGCAGCCCACCTGTGCCCACTGACCCTGTGCATCACCCTGTACCCCCACCCTGTGTACACTGGTACTATGCAGCCCCACCTGTGCCCACTGACACCGTGCATCACCCTGTACCCCCACCCTGTGTACACTGGTACTATGCAGCCCACCTGTGCCCACTGACACCGTGCATCCCCCCTGTACTCCCACCCTGTGTACACTGGTACTATGCAGCCCACCTGTGCCCACTGACACCGGGCATCCCACTGTACTCCCACCCTGTGTACACTGGTACTATGCAGCCCACCTGTGCCCACTGACACCGTGCATCCCCCCTGTACTCCTACCCTGTGTACACTGGTACTATGCAGCCCACCCGTGCCCACTGACACCGTGCATCCGTCCTGTACTCCCACCCTGTGTACACTGGTACTATGCAGCCCACCTGTGCCCACTGACACCGCACATCACCCTGTACCCCCACCCTGTGTACACTGGTACTATGCAGCCCACCTGTGCCCACTGACACCGTGCATCCCCCCTGTACTCCCACCCTGTGTACACTGGTACTATGCAGCCCTCCTGTGCCCACTGACACCGGGCATCACCCTGTACCCCCACCCTGTGTACACTGGTACTATGCAGCCCACCTGTGCCCACTGACACTGTGCATCCCCCCTGTACCCCCACCCTGTGTACACTGGTACTATGCAACCCACCTGTGCCCACTGACACCGCGCATCCCCCCTGTACTCCCACCCTGTGTATACTGGTACTATGCAGCCCACCTGTGCCCACTGACACTGTGCATCCCCCTGCACTCCCACCCTGTGTACACTGGTACTATGCAGCCCACCTGTGCCCACTGACACCGCGCATCACCCTGTACCCCCACCCTGTGTACACTGGTACTATGCAGCCCACCTGTGCCCACTGACACCGTGCATCCCCCCTGTACTCCCACCCTGTGTACACTGGTACTATGCAGCCCACCTGTGCCCACTGACACCGGGCATCACCCTGTACCCCCACCCTGTGTACACTGGTACTATGCAGCCCACCTGTGCCCACTGACACTGTGCATCCCCCTGCACTCCCACCCTGTGTACACTGGTACTATGCAGCCCACCTGTGCCCACTGACACCGTGCATCCCCCCTGTACTCCCACCCTGTGTACACTGGTACTATGCAGCCCACCTGTGCCCACTGACACCGTGCATCCCCCCTGTACCCCCACCCTGTGTACACTGGTACTATGCAGCCCACCTGTGCCCACTGACACTGTGCATCCCCCTGTAACCCCACCCTGTGTACACTGGTACTATGCAGCCCACCTGTGCCCACTGACACCATGCATCCCCCTGTACCCCCACCCTGTGTACACTGGTACTATGCAGCCCACCTGTGCCCACTGACACCGTGCATCCGTCCTGTACTCCCACCCTGTGTACACTGGTACTATGCAGCCCACCTGTGCCCACTGACACCGCGCATCACCCTGTACTCCCACCCTGTGTACACTGGTACTATGCAGCCCACCTGTGCCCACTGACCCTGTGCATCACCCTGTACCCCCACCCTGTGTACACTGGTACTATGCAGCCCACCTGTGCCCACTGACACCGTGCATCACCCTGTACTCCCACCCTGTGTACACTGGTACTATGCAGCCCACCTGTTCCCACTGACACCGCGCATCAACCTGTACCCCCACCCTGTGTACACTGGTACTATGCAGCCCACCTGTGCCCACTGACACCGTGCATCACCCTGTACTCCCACCCTGTGTACACTGGTACTATGCAGCCCACATGTTCCCACTGACACCGTGCATCCCCCCTGTACTCCCACCCTGTGTACACTGGTACTATGCAGCCCAACTGTGCCCACTGACACCATGTATCACCCTGTACCCCCACCCTGTGTACACTGGTACTATGCAGCCCACCTGTGCCCACTGACACCGTGCATCACCCTGTACTCCCACCCTGTGTACACTGGTACTATGCAGCCCACCTGTGCCCACTGACACCGTGCATCCCCCCTGTATCCCCACCCTGTGTACACTGGTACTATGCAGCCCACCTGTGCCCACTGACACCGTGTATCCGTCCTGTACCCCCACCCTGTGTACACTGGTACTATGCAGCCCACCTGTGCCCACTGACACCGTGCATCACCCTGTACCCCCACCCTGTGTACACTGGTACTATGCAGCCCAGCTGTGCCCACTGACACCGTGTATCCGTCCTGTACCCCCACCCTGTGTACACTGGTACTATGCAGCCCACCTGTGCCCACAGACACCGCGCATCACCCTGTACTCCCACCCTGTGTACACTGGTACTATGCAGCCCACCTCTGCCCACTGACACCATGCATCACCCTGTACCCCCACCCTGTGTACACTGGTACTATGCAGCCCACCTGTGCCCACTGACACCGTGCATCCCCCCTGTACTCCCACCCTGTGTACACTGGTACTATGCAGCCCACCTGTGCCCACTGACACCGGGCATCACCCTGTACTCCCACCCTGTGTACACTGGTACTATGCAGCCCACCTGTGCCCACTGACACCGCACATCCCCCTGTACCCCCACCCTGTGTACACTGGTACTATGCAGCCCACCTGTGCCCACTGACACCGCGCATCCCCCCTGTACTCCCACCCTGTGTACACTGGTACTATGCAGCCCACCTGTGCCCACTGACACCGCGCATCCCCCTGTACCCCCACCCTGTGTACACTGGTACTATGCAGCCCACCTGTGCCCACTGACACCGCGCATCCCCCCTGTACTCCCACCCTGTGTACACTGGTACTATGCAGCCCACCTGTGCCCACTGACACCGTGCATCCGTCCTGTACTCCCACCCTGTGTACACTGGTACTATGCAGCCCACCTGTGCCCACTGACACCGTGCATCCGTCCTGTACTCCCACCCTGTGTACACTGGTACTATGCAGCCCACCTGTGCCCACTGACACCGCGCATCACCCTGTACTCCCACCCTGTGTACACTGGTACTATGCAGCCCACCTGTGCCCACTGACCCTGTGCATCACCCTGTACCCCCACCCTGTGTACACTGGTACTATGCAGCCCACCTGTGCCCACTGACACCGTGCATCACCCTGTACTCCCACCCTGTGTACACTGGTACTATGCAGCCCACCTGTTCCCACTGACACCGCGCATCACCCTGTACCCCCACCCTGTGTACACTGGTACTATGCAGCCCACCTGTGCCCACTGACACCGTGCATCACCCTGTACTCCCACCCTGTGTACACTGGTACTATGCAGCCCACATGTTCCCACTGACACCGTGCATCCCCCCTGTACTCCCACCCTGTGTACACTGGTACTATGCAGCCCAACTGTGCCCACTGACACCATGTATCACCCTGTACCCCCACCCTGTGTACACTGGTACTATGCAGCCCACCTGTGCCCACTGACACCGTGCATCACCCTGTACTCCCACCCTGTGTACACTGGTACTATGCAGCCCACCTGTGCCCACTGACACCGTGCATCCCCCCTGTATCCCCACCCTGTGTACACTGGTACTATGCAGCCCACCTGTGCCCACTGACACCGTGTATCCGTCCTGTACCCCCACCCTGTGTACACTGGTACTATGCAGCCCACCTGTGCCCACTGACACCGTGCATCACCCTGTACCCCCACCCTGTGTACACTGGTACTATGCAGCCCAGCTGTGCCCACTGACACCGTGTATCCGTCCTGTACCCCCACCCTGTGTACACTGGTACTATGCAGCCCACCTGTGCCCACTGACACCGTGCATCACCCTGTACTCCCACCCTGTGTACACTGGTACTATGCAGCCCACCTGTTCCCACTGACACCGCGCATCACCCTGTACCCCCACCCTGTGTACACTGGTACTATGCAGCCCACCTGTGCCCACTGACACCGTGCATCACCCTGTACTCCCACCCTGTGTACACTGGTACTATGCAGCCCACATGTTCCCACTGACACCGTGCATCCCCCCTGTACTCCCACCCTGTGTACACTGGTACTATGCAGCCCAACTGTGCCCACTGACACCATGTATCACCCTGTACCCCCACCCTGTGTACACTGGTACTATGCAGCCCACCTGTGCCCACTGACACCGTGCATCACCCTGTACTCCCACCCTGTGTACACTGGTACTATGCAGCCCACCTGTGCCCACTGACACCGTGCATCCCCCCTGTATCCCCACCCTGTGTACACTGGTACTATGCAGCCCACCTGTGCCCACTGACACCGTGTATCCGTCCTGTACCCCCACCCTGTGTACACTGGTACTATGCAGCCCACCTGTGCCCACTGACACCGTGCATCACCCTGTACCCCCACCCTGTGTACACTGGTACTATGCAGCCCAGCTGTGCCCACTGACACCGTGTATCCGTCCTGTACCCCCACCCTGTGTACACTGGTACTATGCAGCCCACCTGTGCCCACAGACACCGCGCATCACCCTGTACTCCCACCCTGTGTACACTGGTACTATGCAGCCCACCTCTGCCCACTGACACCGTGCATCACCCTGTACCCCCACCCTGTGTACACTGGTACTATGCAGCCCACCTGTGCCCACTGACACCGTGCATCCCCCCTGTACTCCCACCCTGTGTACACTGGTACTATGCAGCCCACCTGTGCCCACTGACACCGGGCATCACCCTGTACTCCCACCCTGTGTACACTGGTACTATGCAGCCCACCTGTGCCCACTGACACCGCACATCCCCCTGTACCCCCACCCTGTGTACACTGGTACTATGCAGCCCACCTGTGCCCACTGACACCGCGCATCCCCCCTGTACTCCCACCCTGTGTACACTGGTACTATGCAGCCCACCTGTGCCCACTGACACCGCGCATCCCCCTGTACCCCCACCCTGTGTACACTGGTACTATGCAGCCCACCTGTGCCCACTGACACCGCGCATCCCCCCTGTACTCCCACCCTGTGTACACTGGTACTATGCAGCCCACCTGTGCCCACTGACACCGTGCATCCCCCCTGTACTCCCACCCTGTGTACACTGGTACTATGCAGCCCACCTGTGCCCACTGACACCGTGCATCCCCCCTGTACTCCCACCCTGTGTACACTGGTACTATGCAGCCCACCTGTGCCCACTGACACCGTGCATCACCCTGTACCCCCACCCTGTGTACACTGGTACTATGCAGCCCACCTGTGCCCACTGACACCGTGCATCACCCTGTACTCCCACCCTGTGTACACTGGTACTATGCAGCCCACCTGTGCCCACTGACACCGTGCATCCCCCCTGTACTCCCACCCTGTGTACACTGGTACTATGCAGCCCACCTGTGCCCACTGACACCGTGCATCACCCTGTACCCCCACCCTGTGTACACTGGTACTATGCAGCCCACCTGTGCCCACTGACACCGTGCATCACCCTGTACTCCCACCCTGTGTACACTGGTACTATGCAGCCCACCTGTGCCCACTGACACCGTGCATCCCCCCTGTACTCCCACCCTGTGTACACTGGTACTATGCAGCCCACCTGTGCCCACTGACACCGTGCATCACCCTGTACTCCCACCCTGTGTACACTGGTACTATGCAGCCCACCTGTGCCCACTGACACCGTGCATCCCCCCTGTACTCCCACCCTGTGTACACTGGTACTATGCAGCCCACCTGTGCCCACTGACACCGTGCATCACCCTGTACTCCCACCCTGTGTACACTGGTACTATGCAGCCCACCTGTGCCCACTGACACCGTGCATCCCCCCTGTACTCCCACCCTGTGTACACTCGTACTATGCAGCCCACCTGTGCCCACTGACACCGTGCATCACCCTGTACCCCCACCCTGTGTACACTGGTACTATGCAGCCCACCTGTGCCCACTGACACCGTGCATCACCCTGTACCCCCACCCTGTGTACACTGGTACTATGCAGCCCACCTGTGCCCACTGACACCGCGCATCACCCTGTACTCCCACCCTGTGTACACTGGTACTATGCAGCCCACCTGTGCCCACTGACACCGCGCATCACCCTGTACTCCCACCCTGTGTACACTGGTACTATGCAGCCCACCTGTGCCCACTGACACCGTGCATCACCCTGTACCCCCACCCTGTGTACACTGGTACTATGCAGCCCACCTGTGCCCACTGACACCGTGCATCCCCCCTGTACTCCCACCCTGTGTACACTGGTACTATGCAGCCCACCTGTGCCCACTGACACCGTGCATCCCCCCTGTACCCCCACCCTGTGTACACTGGTACTATGCAGCCCACCTGTGCCCACTGACACCGTGCATCACCCTGTACCCCCACCCTGTGTACACTGGTACTATGCAGCCCACCTGTGCCCACTGACACCGTGCATCCCCCCTGTACTCCCACCCTGTGTACACTGGTACTATGCAGCCCACCTGTGCCCACTGACACTGTGCATCACCCTGTACCCCCACCCTGTGTACACTGGTACTATGCAGCCCACCT
Source organism: Pseudophryne corroboree (assembly GCF_028390025.1). Taxonomy (NCBI): domain Eukaryota; kingdom Metazoa; phylum Chordata; class Amphibia; order Anura; family Myobatrachidae; genus Pseudophryne; species Pseudophryne corroboree. Next base: position 1,026,784,578 of record NC_086445.1, read on the forward strand.
GTGCCCACTGACACCGTGCATCACCCTGTACTCCCACCCTGTGTACACTGGTACTATGCAGCCCACCTGTGCCCACTGACACCGTGCATCCCCCCTGTACTCCCACCCTGTGTACACTGGTACTATGCAGCCCACCTGTGCCCACTGACACCGTGCATCACCCTGTACCCCCACCCTGTGTACACTGGTACTATGCAGCCCACCTGTGCCCACTGACACCGTGCATCCCCCTGTACTCCCACCCTGTGTACACTGGTACTATGCAGCCCACCTGTGCCCACTGACACCGCGCATCCCCCCTGTGCCCTCACCCTGTGTACACTGGTACTATGCAGCCCACCTGTGCCCACTGACACCGTGCATCACCCTGTACCCCCACCCTGTGTACACTGGTACTATGCAGCCCACCTGTGCCCACTGACACCGTGCATCCCCCCTGTACCCCGACCCTGTGTACACTGGTACTATGCAGCCCACCTGTGCCCACTGACCCTGTGCATCACCCTGTACCCCCACCCTGTGTACACTGGTACTATGCAGCCCCACCTGTGCCCACTGACACCGTGCATCACCCTGTACCCCCACCCTGTGTACACTGGTACTATGCAGCCCACCTGTGCCCACTGACACCGTGCATCCCCCCTGTACTCCCACCCTGTGTACACTGGTACTATGCAGCCCACCTGTGCCCACTGACACCGTGCATCCCCCCTGTACCCCGACCCTGTGTACACTGGTACTATGCAGCCCACCTGTGCCCACTGACACCGTGCATCACCCTGTACTCCCACCCTGTGTACACTGGTACTATGCAGCCCACCTGTGCCCACTGACACCGTGCATCACCCTGTACTCCTACCCTGTGTACACTGGTACTATGCAGCCCACCCGTGCCCACTGACACCGTGCATCCGTCCTGTACTCCCACCCTGTGTACACTGGTACTATGCAGCCCACCTGTGCCCACTGACACCGTGCATCCGTCCTGTACTCCCACCCTGTGTACACTGGTACTATGCAGCCCACCTGTGCCCACTGACACCGTGCATCCCCCCTGTACTCCCACCCTGTGTACACTGGTACTATGCAGCCCACCTGTGCCCACTGACACCGCGCATCCCCCCTGTACTCCCACCCTGTGTACACTGGTACTATGCAGCCCACCTGTGCCCACTGACACCGCGCATCCCCCCTGTACTCCCACCCTGTGTACACTGGTACTATGCAGCCCACCTGTGCCCACTGACACCGTGCATCCCCCCTGTACTCCCACCCTGTGTACACTGGTACTATGCAGCCCACCTGTGCCCACTGACACCGGGCATCCCACTGTACTCCCACCCTGTGTACACTGGTACTATGCAGCCCACCTGTGCCCACTGACACCGTGCATCCCCCCTGTACTCCTACCCTGTGTACACTGGTACTATGCAGCCCACCCGTGCCCACTGACACTGTGCATCCGTCCTGTACTCCCACCCTGTGTACACTGGTACTATGCAGCCCACCTGTGCCCACTGACACCGCGCATCACCCTGTACCCCCACCCTGTGTACACTGGTACTATGCAGCCCACCTGTGCCCACTGACACCGTGCATCCCCCCTGTACTCCCACCCTGTGTACACTGGTACTATGCAGCCCACCTGTGCCCACTGACACCGGGCATCACCCTGTACCCCCACCCTGTGTACACTGGTACTATGCAGCCCACCTGTGCCCACTGACACTGTGCATCCCCCCTGTACCCCCACCCTGTGTACACTGGTACTATGCAGCCCACCTGTGCCCACTGACACCGCGCATCCCCCCTGTACTCCCACCCTGTGTACACTGGTACTATGCAGCCCACCTGTGCCCACTGACACTGTGCATCCCCCTGCACTCACACCCTGTGTACACTGGTACTATGCAGCCCACCTGTGCCCACTGACACCGCGCATCCCCCTGTACCCCCACCCTGTGTACACTGGTACTATGCAGCCCACCTGTGCCCACTGACACCGTGCATCCCCCCTGTACTCCCACCCTGTGTACACTGGTACTATGCAGCCCACCTGTGCCCACTGACACTGTCATCACCCTGTACCCCCACCCTGTGTACACTGGTACTATGCAGCCCACCTGTGCCCACTGACACCGTGCATCACCCTGTACTCCCACCCTGTGTACACTGGTACTATGCAGCCCACCTGTGCCCACTGACACCGTGCATCCCCCCTGTACTCCCACCCTGTGTACACTGGTACTATGCAGCCCACCTGTGCCCACTGACACCGTGCATCACCCTGTACCCCCACCCTGTGTACACTGGTACTATGCAGCCCACCTGTGCCCACTGACACCGTGCATCCCCCTGTACTCCCACCCTGTGTACACTGGTACTATGCAGCCCACCTGTGCCCACTGACACCGCGCATCCCCCCTGTGCCCTCACCCTGTGTACACTGGTACTATGCAGCCCACCTGTGCCCACTGACACCGTGCATCACCCTGTACCCCCACCCTGTGTACACTGGTACTATGCAGCCCACCTGTGCCCACTGACACCGTGCATCCCCCCTGTACCCCGACCCTGTGTACACTGGTACTATGCAGCCCACCTGTGCCCACTGACCCTGTGCATCACCCTGTACCCCCACCCTGTGTACACTGGTACTATGCAGCCCCACCTGTGCCCACTGACACCGTGCATCACCCTGTACCCCCACCCTGTGTACACTGGTACTATGCAGCCCACCTGTGCCCACTGACACCGTGCATCCCCCCTGTACTCCCACCCTGTGTACACTGGTACTATGCAGCCCACCTGTGCCCACTGACACCGTGCATCCCCCCTGTACCCCGACCCTGTGTACACTGGTACTATGCAGCCCACCTGTGTCCACTGACACTGTGCATCCCCCTGTACTCCCACCCTGTGTACACTGGTACTATGCAGCCCACCTGTGCCCACTGACACCGTGCATCACCCTGTACCCCCACCCTGTGTACACTGGTACTATGCAGCCCACCTGTGCCCACTGACACCGCACATCCCCCCTGTACTCCCACCCTGTGTACACTGGTACTATGCAGCCCACCTGTGCCCACTGACACCGTGCATCCCCCCTGTACCCCCACCCTGTGTACACTGGTACTATGCAGCCAACCTGTGCCCACTGACACCGTGCATCCCCCCTGTACCCCCACCCTGTGTACACTGGTACTATGCAGCCCACCTGTGCCCACTGACACCGTGCATCCCCCCTGTACTCCCACCCTGTGTACACTGGTACTATGCAGCCCACCCGTGCCCACTGACACCGCACATCCCCCCTGTACCCCCACCCTGTGTACACTGGTACTATGCAGCCCCCCCTGTGCCCACTGACACCGCGCATCCCCCTGTACTCCCACCCTGTGTACACTGGTACTATGCAGCCCACCTGTGCCCACTGACACCGTGCATCACCCTGTACCCCCACCCTGTGTACACTGGTACTATGCAGCCCACCTGTGCCCACTGACACCATGCATCACCCCTGTACTCCCACCCTGTGTACACTGGTACTATGCAGCCCACCTGTGCCCACTGACACCGTGCATCCCCCCTGTACACCCACCCTGTGTACACTGGTACTATGCAGCCCACCTGTGCCCACTGACCCTGTGCATCACCCTGTACCCCCACCCTGTGTACACTGGTACTATGCAGCCCACCTGTGCCCACTGACACCGTGCATCCGTCCTGTATTCCCACCCTGTGTACACTGGTACTATGCAGCCCACTTGTGCCCACTGACACCGCTCATCACCCTGTACCCCCACCCTGTGTACACTGGTACTATGCAGCCCACCTGTGCCCACTGACACCGTGCATCCCCCCTGTACTCCCACCCTGTGTACACTGGTACTATGCAGCCCACCTGTGCCCACTGACACCGTGCATCACCCTGTACCCCCACCCTGTGTACACTGGTACTATGCAGCCCACCTGTGCCCACTGACACCGTGCATCACCCTGTACTCCCACCCTGTGTACACTGGTACTATGCAGCCCACCTGTGCCCACTGACACTGTGCATCCCCCTGCACTCCCACCCTGTGTACACTGGTACTATGCAGCCCACCTGTGCCCACTGACACCGTGCATCACCCTGTACCCCCACCCTGTGTACACTGGTACTATGCAGCCCACCTGTGCCCACTGACACCGCTCATCACCCTGTACCCCCACCCTGTGTACACTGGTACTATGCAGCCCACCTGTGCCCACTGACACCGGGCATCCCACTGTACTCCCACCCTGTGTACACTGGTACTATGCAGCCCACCTGTGCCCACTGACACCGTGCATCCCCCCTGTACTCCTACCCTGTGTACACTGGTACTATGCAGCCCACCCGTGCCCACTGACACCGTGCATCCGTCCTGTACTCCCACCCTGTGTACACTGGTACTATGCAGCCCACCTGTGCCCACTGACACCGCGCATCACCCTGTACCCCCACCCTGTGTACACTGGTACTATGCAGCCCACCTGTGCCCACTGACACCGTGCATCCCCCCTGTACTCCCACCCTGTGTACACTGGTACTATGCAGCCCACCTGTGCCCACTGACACCGGGCATCACCCTGTACCCCCACCCTGTGTACACTGGTACTATGCAGCCCACCTGTGCCCACTGACACTGTGCATCCCCCCTGTACCCCCACCCTGTGTACACTGGTACTATGCAGCCCACCTGTGCCCACTGACACCGCGCATCCCCCCTGTACTCCCACCCTGTGTACACTGGTACTATGCAGCCCACCTGTGCCCACTGACACTGTGCATCCCCCTGCACTCCCACCCTGTGTACACTGGTACTATGCAGCCCACCTGTGCCCACTGACACCGTGCATCACCCTGTACCCCCACCCTGTGTACACTGGTACTATGCAGCCCACCTGTGCCCACTGACACCGTACATCCCCCCTGTACTCCCACCCTGTGTACACTGGTACTATGCAGCCCACCTGTGCCCACTGACACCCGGCATCACCCTGTACCCCCACCCTGTGTACACTGGTACTATGCAGCCCACCTGTGCCCACTGACACTGTGCATCCCCCTGCACTCCCACCCTGTGTACACTGGTACTATGCAGCCCACCTGTGCCCACTGACACCGCGCATCACCCTGTACTCCCACCCTGTGTACACTGGTACTATGCAGCCCACCTGTGCCCACTGACACCGTGCATCCCCCCTGTACTCCCACCCTGTGTACACTGGTACTATGCAGCCCACCTGTGCCCACTGACACCGGGCATCACCCTGTACCCCCACCCTGTGTACACTGGTACTATGCAGCCCACCTGTGCCCACTGACACCGTGCATCCCCCCTGTACCCCCACCCTGTGTACACTGGTACTATGCAGCCCACCTGTGCCCACTGACACCGTGCATCCCCCCTGTACCCCCACCCTGTGTACACTGGTACTATGCAGCCCACCTGTGCCCACTGACACTGTGCATCCCCCTGTACCCCCACCCTGTGTACACTGGTACTATGCAGCCCACCTGTGCCCACTGACACCATGCATCCCCCTGTACCCCCACCCTGTGTACACTGGTACTATGCAGCCCACCTGTGCCCACTGACACCGTGCATCCGTCCTGTACTCCCACCCTGTGTACACTGGTACTATGCAGCCCACCTGTGCCCACTGACACCGCGCATCACCCTGTACTCCCACCCTGTGTACACTGGTACTATGCAGCCCACCTGTGCCCACTGACCCTGTGCATCACCCTGTACCCCCACCCTGTGTACACTGGTACTATGCAGCCCACCTGTGCCCACTGACACCGTGCATCACCCTGTACTCCCACCCTGTGTACACTGGTACTATGCAGCCCACCTGTTCCCACTGACACTGTGCATCCCCCCTGTACTCCCACCCTGTGTACACTGGTACTATGCAGCCCACCTGTGCCCACTGACACCATGTATCACCCTGTACCCCCACCCTGTGTACACTGGTACTATGCAGCCCACCTGTGCCCACTGACACCGTGCATCACCCTGTACTCCCACCCTGTGTACACTGCTACTATGCAGCCCACCTGTGCCCACTGACACTGTGCATCCCCCCTGTATCCCCACCCTGTGTACACTGGTACTATGCAGCCCACCTGTGCCCACTGACACCGTGTATCCGTCCTATACCCCCACCCTGTGGACACTGGTACTATGCAGCCCACCTATGCCCACTGACACCGTGCATCACCCTGTACCCCCACCCTGTGTACACTGGTACTATGCAGCCCACCTGTGCCCACTGACACCGCGCATCACCCTGTACTCCCACCCTGTGTACACTGGTACTATGCAGCCCACCTGTGCCCACTGACACCGTGCATCACCCTGTACCCCCACCCTGTGTACACTGGTACTATGCAGCCCACCTGTGCCCACTGACACCGTGCATCCCCCCTGTACTCCCACCCTGTGTACACTGGTACTATGCAGCCCACCTGTGCCCACTGACACCGGGCATCACCCTGTACTCCCACCCTGTGTACACTGCTACTATGCAGCCCACCTGTGCCCACTGACACCGCACATCCCCCTGTACCCCCACCCTGTGTACACTGGTACTATGCAGCCCACCTGTGCCCACTGACACCGCGCATCCCCCCTGTACTCCCACCCTGTGTACAATGGTACTATGCAGCCCACCTGTGCCCACTGACAGCGCGCATCCCCCTGTACCCCCACCCTGTGTACACTGGTACTATGCAGCCCACCTGTGCCCACTGACACCGCTCATCCCCCCTGTACTCCCACCCTGTGTACACTGGTACTATGCAGCCCACCTGTGCCCACTGACACCGTGCATCCCCCCTGTACTCCCACCCTGTGTACACTGGTACTATGCAGCCCACCTGTGCCCACTGACACCGTGCATCCCCCCTGTACTCCCACCCTGTGTACACTGGTACTATGCAGCCCACCTGTGCCCACTGACACCGTGCATCACCCTGTACTCCCACCCTGTGTACACTGGTACTATGCAGCCCACCTGTGCCCACTGACACCGTGCATCCCCCCTGTACTACCACCCTGTGTACACTGGTACTATGCAGCCCACCTGTGCCCACTGACACCGTGCATCACCCTGTACCCCCACCCTGTGTACACTGGTACTATGCAGCCCACCTGTGCCCACTGACACCGTGCATCCCCCCTATACTCCCACCCTGTGTACACTGGTACTATGCAGCCCACCTGTGCCCACTGACACCGTGCATCCCCCTTGTACTCCCACCCTGTGTACACTGGTACTATGCAGCCCACCTGTGCCCACTGACACCGTGCATCACCCTGTACTCCCACCCTGTGTACACTGGTACTATGCAGCCCACCTGTGCCCACTGACACCGTGCATCCCCCCTGTACTCCCACCCTGTGTACACTGGTACTATGCAGCCCACCTGTGCCCACTGACACCGTGCATCACCCTGTACCCCCACCCTGTGTACACTGGTACTATGCAGCCCACCTGTGCCCACTGACACTGTGCATCACCCTGTACACCCACCCTGTGTACACTGGTACTATGCAGCCCACCTGTGCCCTCTGACACCGTGCATCACCCTGTACTCCCACCCTGTGTACACTGGTACTATGCAGCCCACCTGTGCCCACTGACACCTGTGCCCACTGACACTGTACTCCCACCCTGTGTACACTGGTACTATGCAGCCCACCTGTGCCCACTGACACCGTGCATCACCCTGTACTCCCACCCTGTGTACACTGGTACTATGCAGCCCACCTGTGCCCACTGACACCGTGCATCCCCCCTGTACTCCCACCCTGTGTACACTCGTACTATGCAGCCCACCTGTGCCCACTGACACCGTGCATCACCCTGTACCCCCACCCTGTGTACACTGGTACTATGCAGCCCACCTGTGCCCACTGACACCGTGCATCACCCTGTACTCCCACCCTGTGTACACTGGTACTATGCAGCCCACCTGTGCCCACTGACACCGTGCATCCCCCCTGTACTCCCACCCTGTGTACACTGGTACTATGCAGCCCACCTGTGCCCACTGACACCGTGCATCCCACTGTACTCCCACCCTGTGTACACTGGTACTATGCAGCCCACCTGTGCCCACTGACACCGCGCATCCCCCTGTACTCCCACCCTGTGTACACTGGTACTATGCAGCCCACCTGTGCCCACTGACACCGTGCATCACCCTGTACCCCCACCCTGTGTACACTGGTACTATGCAGCCCACCTGTGCCCACTGACACCGTGCATCACCCTGTACCCCCACACTGTGTACACTGGTACTATGCAGCCCACCTGTGCCCACTGACACCGTGCATCACCCTGTACCCCCACCCTGTGTACACTGGTACTATGCAGCCCACCTGTGCCCACTGACACCTTGCATCCCCCCTGTACTCCCACCCTGTGTACACTGGTACTATGCAGCCCACCTGTGCCCACTGACACCGCGCATCCCCCCTGTGCCCTCACCCTGTGTACACTGGTACTATGCAGCCCACCTGTGCCCACTGACACCGTGCATCCCCCTTGTGCCCTCACCCTGTGTACACTGGTACTATGCAGCCCACCTGTGCCCACTGACACCGTGCATCCCCCCTGTACCCCCACCCTGTGTACACTGGTACTATGCAGCCCACCTGTGCCCACTGACACCGTGCATCACCCTGTACTCCCACCCTGTGTACACTGGTACTATGCAGCCCACCTGTGCCCACTGACACCGTGCATCCCCCCTGTACTCCCACCCTGTGTACACTGGTACTATGCAGCCCACCTGTGCCCACTGACACCGTGCATCACCCTGTACCCCCACCCTGTGTACACTGGTACTATGCAGCCCACCTGTGCCCACTGACACCGTGCATCCCCCTGTACTCCCACCCTGTGTACATTGGTACTATGCAGCCCACCTGTGCCCACTGACACCGTGCATCCCCCTTGTGCCCTCACCCTGTGTACACTGGTACTATGCAGCCCACCTGTGCCCACTGACACCGTGCATCACCCTGTACCCCCACCCTGTGTACACTGGTACTATGCAGCCCACCTGTGCCCACTGACACCGTGCATCCCCCTGTACTCCCACCCTGTGTACACTGGTACTATGCAGCCCACCTGTGCCCACTGACACCGTGCATCCCCCTTGTACTCCCACCCTGTGTACACTGGTACTATGCAGCCCACCTGTGCCCACTGACACCGTGCATCACCCTGTACTCCCACCCTGTGTACACTGGTACTATGCAGCCCACCTGTGCCCACTGACACCGTGCATCCCCCCTGTACTCCCACCCTGTGTACACTGGTACTATGCAGCCCACCTGTGCCCACTGACACCGTGCATCACCCTGTACCCCCACCCTGTGTACACTGGTACTATGCAGCCCACCTGTGCCCACTGACACTGTGCATCACCCTGTACACCCACCCTGTGTACACTGGTACTATGCAGCCCACCTGTGCCCTCTGACACCGTGCATCACCCTGTACTCCCACCCTGTGTACACTGGTACTATGCAGCCCACCTGTGCCCACTGACACCTGTGCCCACTGACACTGTACTCCCACCCTGTGTACACTGGTACTATGCAGCCCACCTGTGCCCACTGACACCGTGCATCACCCTGTACTCCCACCCTGTGTACACTGGTACTATGCAGCCCACCTGTGCCCACTGACACCGTGCATCCCCCCTGTACTCCCACCCTGTGTACACTCGTACTATGCAGCCCACCTGTGCCCACTGACACCGTGCATCACCCTGTACCCCCACCCTGTGTACACTGGTACTATGCAGCCCACCTGTGCCCACTGACACCGTGCATCACCCTGTACTCCCACCCTGTGTACACTGGTACTATGCAGCCCACCTGTGCCCACTGACACCGTGCATCCCCCCTGTACTCCCACCCTGTGTACACTGGTACTATGCAGCCCACCTGTGCCCACTGACACCGTGCATCCCACTGTACTCCCACCCTGTGTACACTGGTACTATGCAGCCCACCTGTGCCCACTGACACCGCGCATCCCCCTGTACTCCCACCCTGTGTACACTGGTACTATGCAGCCCACCTGTGCCCACTGACACCGTGCATCACCCTGTACCCCCACCCTGTGTACACTGGTACTATGCAGCCCACCTGTGCCCACTGACACCGTGCATCACCCTGTACCCCCACACTGTGTACACTGGTACTATGCAGCCCACCTGTGCCCACTGACACCGTGCATCACCCTGTACCCCCACCCTGTGTACACTGGTACTATGCAGCCCACCTGTGCCCACTGACACCTTGCATCCCCCCTGTACTCCCACCCTGTGTACACTGGTACTATGCAGCCCACCTGTGCCCACTGACACCGCGCATCCCCCCTGTGCCCTCACCCTGTGTACACTGGTACTATGCAGCCCACCTGTGCCCACTGACACCGTGCATCCCCCTTGTGCCCTCACCCTGTGTACACTGGTACTATGCAGCCCACCTGTGCCCACTGACACCGTGCATCCCCCCTGTACCCCCACCCTGTGTACACTGGTACTATGCAGCCCACCTGTGCCCACTGACACCGTGCATCACCCTGTACTCCCACCCTGTGTACACTGGTACTATGCAGCCCACCTGTGCCCACTGACACCGTGCATCCCCCCTGTACTCCCACCCTGTGTACACTGGTACTATGCAGCCCACCTGTGCCCACTGACACCGTGCATCACCCTGTACCCCCACCCTGTGTACACTGGTACTATGCAGCCCACCTGTGCCCACTGACACCGTGCATCCCCCTGTACTCCCACCCTGTGTACATTGGTACTATGCAGCCCACCTGTGCCCACTGACACCGTGCATCCCCCTTGTGCCCTCACCCTGTGTACACTGGTACTATGCAGCCCACCTGTGCCCACTGACACCGTGCATCACCCTGTACCCCCACCCTGTGTACACTGGTACTATGCAGCCCACCTGTGCCCACTGACACCGTGCATCCCCCTGTACTCCCACCCTGTGTACACTGGTACTATGCAGCCCACCTGTGCCCACTGACACCGCGCATCCCCCTTGTGCCCTCACCCTGTGTACACTGGTACTATGCAGCCCACCTGTGCCCACTGACACCGTGCATCAACCTGTACCCCCACCCTGTGTACACTGGTACTATGCAGCCCACCTGTGCCCACTGACACCGTGCATCACCCTGTACTCCCACCCTGTGTACACTGGTACTATGCAGCCCACCTGTGCCCACTGACACCGCGCATCCCCCCTGTGCCCTCACCCTGTGTACACTGGTACTATGCAGCCCACCTGTGCCCACTGACACCGTGCATCCCCCTTGTGCCCTCACCCTGTGTACACTGGTACTATGCAGCCCACCTGTGCCCACTGACACCGCGCATCACCCTGTACTCCCACCCTGTGTACACTGGTACTATGCAGCCCACCTGTGCCCACTGACACCGTGCATCCCCCTGTACTCCCACCCTGTGTACACTGGTACCATGCAGCCCACCTGTGCCCACTGACACCGTGCATCACCCTGTACCCCCACCCTGTGTACACTGGTACTATGCAGCCCCACCTGTGCCCACTGACACCGTGCATCACCCTGTACCCCCACCCTGTGTACACTGGTACTATGCAGCCCACCTGTGCCCACTGACACCGCGCATCACCCTGTACTCCCACCCTGTGTACACTGGTACTATGCAGCCCACCTGTGCCCACTGACCCTGTGCATCACCCTGTACCCCCACCCTGTGTACACTGGTACTATGCAGCCCACCTGTGCCCACTGACACCGTGCATCACCCTGTACTCCCACCCTGTGTACACTGGTACTATGCAGCCCACCTGTGCCCACTGACACCGTGCATCCCCCCTGTACCCCGACCCTGTGTACACTGGTACTATGCAGCCCACCTGTGCCCACTGACCCTGTGCATCACCCTGTACCCCCACCCTGTGTACACTGGTACTATGCAGCACCACCTGTGCCCACTGACACCGTGCATCACCCTGTACCCCCACCCTGTGTACACTGGTACTATGCAGCCCACCTGTGCCCACTGACACCGTGCATCCCCCTGTACTCCCACCCTGTGTACACTGGTACTATGCTGCCCACCTGTGCCCACTGACACCGTGCATCCCCCCTGTACCCCCTCCCTGTGTACACTGGTACTATGCAGCCCACGTGTGCCCACTGACACCGTGCATCCCCCTATACTCCCACCCTGTGTACACTGGTACTATGCAGCCCCACCTGTGCCCACTGACACCGTGCATCACCCTGTACCCCCACCCTGTGTACACTGGTACTATGCAGCCCACCTGTGCCCACTGACACCGTGCATCCCCCTGTACTCCCACCCTGTATACACTGGTACTATGCAGCCCACCTGTGCCCACTGACACCGTGCATCACCCTGTACTCCCACCCTGTGTACACTGGTACTATGCTGCCCTCCTGTGCCCACTGACACCGTGCATCCCCCCTGTACCCTCTCCCTGTGTACACTGGTACTATGCAGCCCACGTGTGCCCACTGACACCGTGCATCCCCCTATACTCCCACCCTGTGTACACTGGTACTATGCAGCCCACCTGTGTCCACTGACACCGTGCATCCCCCTGTACTCCCACCCTGTGTACACTGGTACTATGCAGCCCACCTGTGCCCACTGACACCGTGCATCCCCCCTGTACTCCCACCCTGTGTACACTGGTACTATGCAGCCCACCTGTGCCCACTGACATAGTGCATCCCCCCTGTACTCCCACCCTGTGTACACTGGTACTATGCAGCCCACCTGTGCTCACTGACATAGTGCATCCCCCTGTACTCCCACCCTGTGTACACTGGTATTATGCAGCCCACCTGTGCCCACTGACACCGTGCATCACCCTGTACCCCCACCCTGTGTACACTGGTACTATGCAGCCCCACCTGTGCCCACTGACACCGTGCATCACCCTGTACTCCCACCCTGTGTACACTGGTACTATGCAGCCCACCTGTGCTCACTGACATAGTGCATCCCCCTGTACTCCCACCCTGTGTACACTGGTATTATGCAGCCCACCTGTGCCCACTGACACCGTGCATCACCCTGTACCCCCACCCTGTGTACACTGGTACTATGCAGCCCCACCTGTGCCCACTGACACCGTGCATCCCCCCTGTACTCCCACCCTGTGTACACTGGTACTATGCAGCTCACCTGTGCCCACTGACACCGTGCATCCCCCCTGTACTCCCACCCTGTGTACACTGGTACTATGCAGCCCAACTGTGCCCACTGACACCATGTATCACCCTGTACCCCCACCCTGTGTACACTGGTACTATGCAGCCCCACCTGTGCCCACTGACACCGTGCATCCCCCCTGTACTCCCACCCTGTGTACACTGGTACTATGCAGCTCACCTGTGCCCACTGACACCGTGCATCCCCCCTGTACTCCCACCCTGTGTACACTGGTACTATGCTGCCCTCCTGTGCCCACTGACACCGTGCATCCCCCCTGTACCCTCTCCCTGTGTACACTGGTACTATGCAGCCCACGTGTGCCCACTGACACCGTGCATCCCCCTATACTCCCACCCTGTGTACACTGGTACTATGCAGCCCACCTGTGTCCACTGACACCGTGCATCCCCCTGTACTCCCACCCTGTGTACACTGGTACTATGCAGCCCACCTGTGCCCACTGACACCGTGCATCCCCCCTGTACTCCCACCCTGTGTACACTGGTACTATGCAGCCCACCTGTGCCCACTGACATAGTGCATCCCCCCTGTACTCCCACCCTGTGTACACTGGTACTATGCAGCCCACCTGTGCTCACTGACATAGTGCATCCCCCTGTACTCCCACCCTGTGTACACTGGTATTATGCAGCCCACCTGTGCCCACTGACACCGTGCATCACCCTGTACCCCCACCCTGTGTACACTGGTACTATGCAGCCCCACCTGTGCCCACTGACACCGTGCATCACCCTGTACTCCCACCCTGTGTACACTGGTACTATGCAGCCCACCTGTGCTCACTGACATAGTGCATCCCCCTGTACTCCCACCCTGTGTACACTGGTATTATGCAGCCCACCTGTGCCCACTGACACCGTGCATCACCCTGTACCCCCACCCTGTGTACACTGGTACTATGCAGCCCCACCTGTGCCCACTGACACCGTGCATCCCCCCTGTACTCCCACCCTGTGTACACTGGTACTATGCAGCCCACCTGTGCCCACTGACACCGTGCATCACCCTGTACCCCCACAATGTGTACACTGGTACTATGCAGCCCACCTGTGCCCACTGACACCGTGCATCACCCTGTACCCCCACAATGTGTACACTGGTACTATGCAGCCCACCTGTGCCCACTGACACCGTGCAGCACCACCTGAACATCATCGGCAACTTGATAGGTGCATTAGTTTTTGGTAAAACACACATTTGTGTACATGCATTCCCTCCATACACTATAAGCTGATGCTTACTCTGCGTACATGTAGGTGCTGACATGAGTTACAGTACTGTGCCATCTGTATGCTCCTGGAACACTGATGTCATGGTTTATTGTGATGTATGAATTGCTTATTCAAACCTCTCAGTGTTGTGAATGTGTTTGTTTTGTTCTTCATTTTCTTACTTTCTTTTTGTCTTTATATATATTTATGTAATAGATACCCCTTTTACATCGCCAGCTTTGAACACGGGTTATTGCACATAGCGCGCATAACCTGTGTTGCTGTGCGGTGTGAAAGGGCCCAGTTGGAATAATCCGGGTCGAGTGACCCGTATTTAAATTCGGGAAGTTTACAGGGTTGAACAAGGGTTCAACCCGGCTCGCTGTGCAGTGTAAACCGGAAGCCCGATTGATGCGACCTGTTTCCCGTTCACTCTGTGTGGACTGGCGGCACTTGGAGATCATGTGATCTCCAATCGCCGCCCCCGCTGATGTCACCAACCCGGCAATATACCAGGTTGTAAACAGTGTTGATGAGGGGCCTGAGGCAGGTTGCAGCCGGGAAGCACCCGTGTCAGGCTCCCGGGTGTGACCCCCCCTCATTCAGTCTAAAAGAGGTATTGAAGGAGCTGAGGGAGTTGATGCAAAGTGGTTATTGTACAGTATATTGGACCTTATTCTGGTCGTTGAGTGCATGCACAAATGGGTCCTGCGATGTAGGAAGTAGGATGGCAGCAGATTGTCAGTGACAGTCTGCTGCCATTTTAGGAGGGGTGGCAACGCCCACAGTTTCCCATAACGGAGGCATGCCTATGCTGTTTAGGGGGTGAGAAGAGGCCAGGGATCTCCGCAAGTTGTCCAATGGGGAGTCAGTGATCCGATGTCTGTATCCTAGACGCGGGTCAGCTCACTCCTGCAGCAGGAGGCGTGACTTGTAATAGACACCTCCTGCTGTATTACCATACAGCGCTGTCACTGCTTCCTCCTAGGCCCGTTGTTTCCTATGTTTTATATCAGTCATTGGAATAGTTTCTGTTTGTCAGACAGGGCTGGTAGGCGATGGATTTGATTATTATTCTTAGACACAATGATTTTCCAGAGATTTCTACACATTTAAACTGCATCCCCATTAGATAAACCACGCCTGTAGTTTATTCTGCCACATCCATTTTGCCGTGCGCTGGTAGAGCATACTTGCAGACATTCTGGCTGCCCTCTGCGGGAGAGAGCAGCCAGGTCGGCTCAGCAGGGGGGCAGGGGAGGGCTGTGACGTGGGGAGGAGGTGGACCGGAGGCGGGACGGGGGTGGAGCAGGGGCGGGACGGGGGCGGAGTTACAGTGTCACATCCTTTCAGCCACGCCCCCTGCTCTGTAATGCCGCGATCCCCGGCATTACACTGCAGAGGGCGTGGCTATGATGACGCGATTCAGCAAGAATCGCGTCATCAACTGCCCGGACCGCCCACTTTACACACTAAGTGGGCGGACAGGCAGGGGGACCCCTGGTTCCGGGAGACTTGCCTGCTCTTCCAGGGGGCCGGGAGGGTCACCCGATTTTCGGGAGCCTCCCGGCCATTCCGGGAGAGTAGGCAAGTATGTGGTAGAGAAGCCGGGGCCACTTGATTGCATTTGCCCCCCAGGCTAAAAGTTGCCAGCCAGCTCCTGCACAGAGCCCCCTGGCAACCTCTCCGCCACACACGCAGAGAGTCCCCTGGCGACCTCTGCGCAACACACACAGAACTCCCTGGTGACCTTTGTGTCGTAAACAGACCACTCTGGCGACCTCTATAGTACAGCTTCTGTAATGTTCGAAGGACTGGTTATCAGGCAAGCCTGCACAGGTGAGAAACAGGATTTATAAGGAAACTAGGAATACCACACTAAACTTCCAGTTACATATACTAAAATAAAACCACCCAAAAGAGATCATTTACGCCTTAGCAACAGGTTTGCTGCTTTGAGGCTGTATTTTTTATCCCCAGCCCCTATACCAGAATTCAGAGATCCGAACAGGAGACACAGCTCCAGGGAAAGTGTAGCCTCTAAAGCCAAGGTATTCAGAGGCACAAACGGAGAGAGGACGAAACCAAACAGGTACTAAATACTTCTGCACACACAGGAAATATTTAGTCTATGGGATCCTTCCGCGCCCACGGGATATTTTTAGTCTATGGCAGTGGTTCCCAAACTTCAGAACGCATTCTAAGATCTGGAGGGGGTGGGACAGGGCGTTGCCGCTGTGTTTTGTGGGCATCAATCCTCCGTTTAAGGGGTGCAGTCTGGACAACTGAGGCGTGCCTGTACCATTGCTGGGGCGGGCCGCGGTGGCTGCGTGACGTCACACGCAGCCGAAGCGACCCAAAAGATGGCAGCCCTCCAACCGTCTACGCAGCCACCTTAATCATGCGAGTGCATCACTGTATAGTGATGCTGTCACATGTTAGCGGGGGAACAGGACCTGGCAAGTGGGGCAGCCTTGCCCTGTGCAAGCCAGACCCCTGCATGTTAGACAAGCGAGTTATGGCCCTCATTCCGAGTTGTTCGCTCGCAAGCTGCTTTTAGCAGCTTTGCACACGCTAAGCCGCCGCCTACTGGGAGTGAATCTTAGCATAGTAAAATTGCGACCGAAAGATTCTCAAAATTGCGATTACACACCTCTTAGCAGTTTCTGAGTAGCTTCAAACTTACTCGGCATCTGCGATCAGTTCACTGCTTGTCGTTCCTGGTTTGACGTCACAAACACACCCAGCGTTCGCCCAGACACTCCTCCGTTTCTTCAGCCACTCCCGCGTTTTTCCCAGAAACGGTAGCGTTTTTTCGCACACACCCATAAAACGGCCAGTTTCCGCCCAGAAACACCCACTTCCTGTCAGTCACATTACGATCACCAGAACGAAGAAAAAACCGTGAGTAAAATTCCTAACTGCATAGCAAATTTACTTGGCGCAGTCGCACTGCGGACATTGCGCATGCGCATTCGCGACTAATCGCTCCGTTGCGAAAAAAAAATAACGAGCGAACAATTAGGAATGACCCCCTATAGTTTTTCGCAAAAATCAATGGGATTTGCCCATGCACGAACCCCCAATTTTGCCATTTTTTAGCGGACTTTATCTTTCAGCTCATGGAGCCCAACATCAGGCATTCACGCCCGGGCAATCCACGCTAATTGAATTACTCTGACTTGCCAATTAACTGAATATCCCCCGTAGTGTTTAAACCAGCTGATAAAGTGCTGGGGTACTTGTTGTGATTCAGGACAGGGCAGATTATGTAAAAGAGGCTCTAAGATTGCTGAATGATGAAACAGAGCAAACCACAACCCAAAGACCTCACAGAAACCTATGTGGAGGAACTAAGAACTATTTTTTTTTTCTTTCAAAGTGTTTTTATTGTAGATTTTTTTTGTCATAAAAGTTGTAGTTGTAAGTAGTAAAATGAAAGAAATGATTGGAATTACAAACATTGCACAATGATCAAGGACAACTAGTATAGCAAATCACACAAAAAGGATATTAAAACCCAGTGGCAAACGCAGGATTTGCATGGGGGGGTTTCCAGAACTGGGTGGAGCCAAGCACAGGGGTGGGGACTGAGGTGACCCAGTATATGCTGGGTCCGTAAAACTAGTGTGTCTGTGTATATATATATATATATATATACATATCTACACATATATATACCATATATACACCTATGTATATATTTATTTACATATACACATAGCATATTAAACATGCACATATATATATATATACACACACACACACACACACACACACACACACACACACACACACACACACACACATACAGTACACGTATATATAAGCATATATATCATATGTGTGTGTGTTTATATGTATGTATGTATATACACGTGTATATATATGTATGCACAAATTGCACATGGATATATATGTACTATAATTAAAATAAAGTAAACTTTTATTAAGCACTTACAAGTGCCACCAGGAAGAAAGCAGGCTGCAGAGGTTGCTAGACAGCCATTAATAATACTCATGCAGCAAAAAAAAACATATTTTTTTTGGTGGAGGGGGGTTTCTGGGTGCTCAGAAACCCCCCCTGGGTGCGCCACTGAAACCATAGGGCCTAATTCAGATCTGATCGCTCGCTAGCTATTTTTTGCAGTGCTGCGATCAGATAGTCGCCGCCTATAGGAGATCGCCTGTGCAGCCGCCCTGTACAAAAACATTTTGTGCAGTTTCTGAATAGCTCTGACCTTACTCAGCCGCTGCGATCACTTCAGCCTGTTCGAAGCCTTAATTGACGTCAGGCACCCGCCCTGCAAACGCTTGGACACGCCTGCGTTTTCCCAAACACTCCCAGAAAACGGTCAGTTGCCACCCACAAACGCCCTCTTTCTGTCAATCTCCTTGTGATCGGCTGTGCGAATGGATTCTTCGTAAAACCCATCGCACAGCAACGATCCGCTTTGTACCCGTACGACGCGCCTGCGCATTACGGTCCATACGCATGCGCAGTAGTGCCCTGATCGCTGCGCAGCGAAAAACACTAGCGAGCGAACAGATATGAATTAGGCCCATGGAGTACATAAATTTTATACTATATTGAAAGACACAATGGTAAAGGAGGAAAAAAGGTGTGTGTGTGTGTGTGTGTGTGTGTGTGTGTGTGTGTGTGTGTGTGTGTGTGTGTGTGTGTAGGGAGGGAGGGAGGGAGAGGAGGTGGGGGGTGGGGAATTGGGGAAAGGTCACCTGCAGCCCGATGATCCTTCCAGACATAGTAACCATCAGTTAAGAGTATTCTACTATATTACAAGGTTTACACCATGACATAATTAGCAGAACTGAATACCAATACCTGCACAGCGATTATCCAATTACCCCAATAATTTACCATTCGCCTAAAATACATAAGCGACTAGACAATCCACCGGGCAGCCCTATTGTAGCTTGCAGTTACTTTTTAATGGCTCATTGTTCATAGCATGTAGACATTTTAATAAAAGACCATGTACAACAACTACCATCATACCTGAAAGATACAGCTAGTGTATTTAGGCTTATGATGGACATAAAGGCTATAAAAGGTACAATACTAATCTTACTAGCCCTTCATCTGTGACCTCATTCATTTTAAATTAACACATAATTATTTTACATTTTGGACAAATTTTATTTGCAAACCTGTGGAACCACCATGGGCGCAATGTGCCCAGTTATGCAAACCTATTAATAGGCAAACGGGAGGAAATGCACATTTCTAATAATAATTTTAGTGTGGAAGTTATCTTCACTCCTCCGTGGCAGCCATTATTCTGGGAAGGGATCATATTCTCTTATGTTTAGACAGGAAGTTTTCTCCCAAGGGACTGCCCACCTGGCGTAATATATATCCTGCTCCTTCTCTTCCCTCATGTGTCCTAGTAAAGACAAATGCAGGCAAGTGTGTTGTCTTCTGTATCATTAACACGTTGTATCATATGCCCAGCGATATGCAACCTAAAGCCGTAGCCTGTGGCAGAGGTTGCACACCGGGAATCCCATCTGGAAGGCTTGATACTAGAGTCTCAGGCCTGGTGAAGTCTGCAGACCAATGGAGTCTATTTATGAAGCAGTGAAAAGAGTGGAGAAATATGTGGTGGCAGGGAGACAGGAACAGTACACAGCCGCATGGCGGAGGGGACCAATGAACAGCCCAGAATGCACTGCGGGGTGCTTTGCGAAGGCACCCAGCCTGTCAAAGGTCAAAAGGCTTTAAAAATGGCATCAGGCACTGGGAAGAAGGAGCTGCCCTTTACTTTACCTCCATCTTTACTGGTTAATGGCATGAGAGGAGAACCTCTAATAATACAACGCGGTCCTAGACATAGTTTCCCACTCTCACCGCTTCTTTTTAAATTGTCAGTAGAGCCACTCTTTCAGATACTCCAGACTTCTTCTGTATTCAAGGGAATAAGTATAGGTGACATAGAGGTGAATATACATGCGTTTGCAACTGCAGCGTTTCTAGAGAGGAGGGGACCCGTGTGCCGACTCCATGTGTGGGCTCCCTCCTCTCCTGTAGCCGCCACCGCCGCTGGCTGAGACTCTGGCACAGTGCCAGAGTCTACAGCGCATGCACAGGACTCCAAAAAATGGCCGCCGCCCCATTTTTCCGGAGTCCTGCGCATGCACTGTAGACTTTGGCACTGTGTCAAAGTCTCTAGCGCTCAGTGCGCTAGCAGTGGCGGTGACGGCTACGGGAGAGGAGGGGTCCACACACAGTCACCGATGGACACCGGAGAGGTCAGTATAGGAGAAATGGGTGCGGTGTGGGGCCCCGTGTGCACCGCACACACTGCACCCATTATAGATATGCCAATGGTTTGCAGATGATGTCCTGTTGTAAATTGGAGATCCGAGGCTTTCTAGGCTTGCAGAGAGACTTTGGTCAAGTGTCGGGATTGGAGGTGAATTTATATAAGTCAGTGGGGATGTATTTGGTGCCAGGGGTCACTCAGTCTACATAGAGCAGACAGATTCCTCTGACTTGGGTGGAAAACTACATAGTCTACTTAGGTATCAAACTCACAAAATACTCCTCAGAATTATACAGGGTTAATACTAAAGAGGCAATCTCAGGGATCGGGTATGGGTCATTAGGTCCACCACACTTAGATCCACAGTCATTAGGTCGACCACTATTGGTCAACATGCATTAGGTTGACTTGGTCACTAGATCGACATGGTCATTAGGTTGACATGAACAAGGTCAACATGTAAAAAGGTCGACATGAGATTTTTTTACTTTTTTTGGTGTTGTTTTCTTCGTAAAGTGATGGGGAACCCCAATTAGTGCACCGTGTCCCCTCACATGGCTCGCTTCCCTCACCATGCTTCGGGCATGTTACTATTCCCAATCGTAGTCTACGTGGATCGTAAAGTATGAAAAAGTTCAAAAAATGGAAAAAAACATTGTGAGAAAAGCATGTAGACCTTTTTCCATGTCGACCTAGTGACCGTGTCGACCTAGTGACCATGTCGACCTAATGCATGTCGACCAATAGTGGTTGACCTAATGACGGTCGACCTAATGACCGTATCCCCAGCGATCCTATCTGATTTGGGGGAAGCAGTCATGATCCCGGCTGTTGGTGTCCCGGCAGTCAGAATACCAACAGCCGGAATCCCAAATGAAGAGAGACCACGCTGCAAGGCAGGTAAGCTGCAGGGGGGAGGTTAGGTTTAGGCTGCGGGGGGAGGGTTAGGGTTAGGCTGCATCCCAGGGGTTAGGGTTAGGCTGCAGGGGGGGTGGAGGGTTAGGTTTAGGCACCTACGGGGGAAGGTTAGGTTTAGGCTGCGGCCAGGGAGGGTTAGGGGGTTGGGGAGAGGGGAGAACACCCTTTACTCACCCCTGTTGGCTTCGTAAAAATCAGGATCCCGACGTTGGTATTTGGAGTGCTGGGATCCCATGCATCGGTATCTCATACTGCTCCCTGAATTGGAGGGGTGGAACCACTTGTTGCTCTCTTACCTTGGCAGAGACAATCTAATAAAAACGTTCTCCCTCCCACGCCTGCTGTGTTTATTGCAGTCTTTGCCTTTATTACTTAGAAAGGCAGATGTGGCCAAAATGAATGTTCTGTTTAGACATTTCATATGGAAGGGTAGAAGACCACGTATAGCTCTATTGAAGTTACAACAGTCCAAATTAAATGGAGGTATTAACTTCCAACACATTGAGGCCTACAGTATAATCACGCAGTGTTGCTGCGATACCTACGTGATTGGCTTTCTGGGAATGATATTGACACAAACACAGCATTAGAAAAACTATTTCTGTGAGGCGATTACTTAATTACTGTCCTTCATAGATTTGATGCTGAGATTGACCAGGGGATTAAGGATAATCCGTTACAGTGGTCAGTTTATAACTCGTGGCATATAATTAGGCGTGCCCAGGGCCGGTGCAAGGTTTCTCGGCACCCTAGGCAAAACCTCTGCCTACTCCCTGCCCCCCCCCCCCCCATCCTCACCCTTCTGTTGAAAAGCTAATGCATCCTACAACAAAAGAAATAGTAAACAAAAACCCACTAAGCATGACATGTTGATGCCGGCGCGCGTCACATCAGCATTTCAGCTCGCCGTGCCCGGAGGCACCAAAATGTGACTTTTCGCATTGCGCCGGACAGTTTAGTCGGTGACCCGACTGCTTTGGGAGCGATCAGTGTGAAAACATGTGACATTTGTATATCGCCCCTGCAAACTCCTGTCACTTTAGATGGGAGATAAGGGGCGGCAACATTTGAATTTCGCCCTTTATATCCTGGGTCCAGGCACCCCTAAGTCTCTTGCCCCCATAACATTGACACTCCTTGCACAGAGCTGTCTTTTACATTGGACATAATGTGCAGTTGCCTATGGCACCAAAAATTATAGGGGCCCTGCCCACCCTTGGATATCATCAAGGGCAGAGCAGGATTTTTTTTTGGTGGGGGGGGGGGGGGTTCCAGAGATACATAATTATATATATATATATATATATATATATATATATATATCACAGAGCGAGAGAGAAAGGCAAAGGGGGACAGAGAGTGGGAGGCATGGGGAAGAAAGAGAGGCATGGGGGAGAGAGAGGCATGGGCACAGAGAGTGGCATGGGGTAGAGACAGAGAGAGAGAAGGGGGGGGAGAGAGAGGGAGCATGGGGAGTGAGACAGAGCAAGAGATGCATGGAGAGAGAGAGAGGGGCACAGAGGAGAGAGCGGGGGGCATGTGGAGATCGAGTGGTAGTGCAGGCAGGGGGCAGGATGTAGGTAGTAGTGGGATGTAAGGGGCAGGATGGGAGTAGTAGTGCAGAGCAGGGGGCAGGATGTAGGTAGTAGTGGAAAGTAAGGGCAGGATGGGAGTAGTAGTGCAGAGCAGGGGGCAGGATGTAGGTAGTAGTGGAAAGTAAGGGACGGATGGGAGTAGTAGTGCAGGCAGGGGGCAGGATGTAGGTAGTAGTGGGAAGTAAGGGGCAGGATGGGAGTAGTAGTGCAGAGCAGGAGGCAGAATGTAGGTAGTAGTGGGAAGTAAGGGGCAGGATGGGAGTAGTAGTGCAGAGCAGGGGGCAGGATGTAGGTAGTAGTGAAAAGTAAGGGCAGGATGGGAGTAGTAGTGCAGAGATGGGGGCAGAATGTAGGTAGTAGTGGGAAGTAAGGGGCAGGATGGGAGTAGTAGTGCAGAGCAGGGGGCAGGATGTAGGTAGTAGTGGGAAGTAAGGGGCAGGATGGGAGTAGTAGTGCAGAGCAGGGGGCAGGATGTAGGTAGTAGTGGGAAGTAAGGGGCAGGATGGGAGTAGTAGTGCAGAGCAGGGGGCAGGATGTAGGTAGTAGTGGGAAGTAAGGGGCAGGATGGGAGTAGTAGTGCAGAGCAGGAGGCAGAATGTAGGTAGTAGTGGGAAGTAAGGGGCAGGATGGGAGTAGTAGTGCAGAGCAGGGGGCAGGATGTAGGTAGTAGTGGGAAGTAAAGGCAGGATGGGAGTAGTAGTGCAGAGATGGGGGCAGAATGTAGGTAGTAGTGGGAAGTAAGAGGTAGGATGGGAGTAGTAGTGCAGAGCAGGGGGCAGGATGTAGGTAGTAGTGGGAAGTAAGAGGTAGGATGGGAGTAGTAGTGCAGAGATGGGGGCAGAATGTAGGTAGTAGTGGGAAGTAAGAGGTAGGATGGGAGTAGTAGTGGGAACCAGGGGGAAAGCTTGGTGTAGTAGTCATGAGGTAGAATGGGAGTAATAGTGCATAGAAGGGGGCAGGCTGAGAGTAGCAGTGTGGGAGAACGAGAGATGTTGGGGTGAGAGAGACATGGAGAGAGAGCGAGATGTGGGGAGAGAGAGTGGGAGGGGTAGAGTGAGATGACAGAGAGACACAAGGGACAGATAGGGATTGAAACCTGCAAGGCTGCATGCTGCTCCACAGTCACACGATTAGCTGCAATGTCCAGTTCTCGCCTCCTCTGCCTTCTGAGATGAGTTCCTTGTGCGGCCACACTGCTGTCACTCACTGTCTGACTGCGGGCCGCGCGGTGCTTTACTGTCTGACAGTGGCCGCGGCTACCCACCGGAAATCCCGCTGCGCCAATTTGTCCCCATCAGAATAGAAGACAGGCCGCTGTGCCCGCCCACCGGCACCACCCAGCAGATCACATGCGGCTGTCAGCTCCCGGCTCTGAGTGGGAGCTGGGAGATGCATGCTGCAGTTCCCCCAACGACGTTACCATGATTGGGGCATACACAGCTGCAGTGCCGGCTCCTCGATTCAACAAATAAAAATATCAGTCAGCTGCGCCGATATATCGGTGTGCAGGGGGGGTTTCCAGGTACTCGGAAACCCCCCCCTGTGTGCGCGTATGATCATAGCCACCAGGATTAATAGTACCGCCCCCACCACTGAAAGTAACCATCACTGCCACCCATTGTATGTATGTATATATATATATATATATATATATATATATATATATATTGTGCTTTAGTGATAGCATTACTGTGTCACACAAACACACACAGACACTATATATTCATATATACATATACTATGTATATATTCATATATACATATATATTTATAACTTACTTAACATGTACCAGTGGGGTCAGCAGGATGAGAAGCCACACCAGAGAGCCAGGTCACTGTCAGCAGCCACACCAGAGAGCCAGGTCACTGTCACTGATGGGATTGGGTGGGAGCCAGGTGTATCTCTTTGCAGTGCAATTCACGGGTATGTGGGTAGGGGGCGGGGCCAAATGCAACAATAGGCGGGACTTAAATTGGGGTCCGTGGCTGCTGTCTTTGTGGAAGAGAAAACATTTTGGTTTGTCAGGGATGGAGTGGTGGGGAAGGTGGGGAGAGGGGGGCGGGCGTTTGGTAAATCCCCCTGGCTGCAGCTGCTGCCAGCATCGTGTGAAAAGACAACGGACATCCTTTTTTTTTTTAAGTGTCTCAGCGGCGCCCTCCAGTGGCTGGCGCTCTAGGCAGCTGCCTAAAGCTGCCTAGTGGTAGCGCCGGCCCTGGGCGTGCCAGTAACCGGAATGCTCATAAATCTTTATTTCTGACTTTCCCGAATAACAGTGAGTTTCAGCCTACAGACCACTCCGTTGTTCAATTTGTAGAGGTTTGCAATCAGATAGTCGCTGCCCAGACAGAGTGAATACCCGCCCGCCCTGTGCAAGTCTGTGTACGCCTCGCGAAAATCTTTGCGAACGCCGGTCAGCTGCAAATCCGTTTGCAGCTCGCTCACCATTGAATGATGTTTCCAGTGTGTGCAGTGTGTGCGCAGCCCAGGACCTACTCCTACAGAGCAATAAAATCAGGCTGATCGGGGCCGGAACGGACGTCACACACCCTTCCCAAAAATGCTTGGGCACACCGGCGCAGGGCCGGCTCCAGGCACGTTCGATAGGAGCAGCCGCGCGGGGCGCTGGACTTCAAAGGGCGCCCGGCCATTTCCTGCAGTGATATGCTCCTCCACCTCCCGCTGCCGCACTCCACTCTCCTGACCAGAGCCGGCGCAATGCGCTCAGCGAGATCAGCAATTCAGGGTGGCGCCGGGTTTCAGAGGCGCTCTCCCTGTTCCGCCGCTATCTGCTGCTCTGCGGCTCCTGTCACACTGTATGACAGGCAGCTGCAGACCAGGAGAATCAAGGCACCTCAGCTGAGCGCCGATCGGATTCCCAAGACAATGCTGCTGCTGTAGACATGAAAAGTTTATCTTCTGCTACAGCAGCAGCTATACAGTTGCTGAAGCCCCGCCCCCTCTACAAGCTCCCCCTTTTCTAGAGCTGGAGTCTGTGCGTTACATTGAAGTCTGCAGGCACTGCTAAGTGCTGTGTAGTGAGACACTATGGTACTGGGGGTCCCGGGAAATGTCCTGTAGAGCTCAGCCAGCGCTGGGAAGTGGTCCTCTTGGAGCACTTACTGCATAAGTCCTTCTGGCTGAGAAGGATGTGGGTAATACTGTGGCTGGTGAGGATGGGGTTAGTGTTCTCTGGCTGCTGGGTATGGGGGCAGTACTCTGGCTTTGAAGGATGGGAGTGGTGCTCACTGGCTGGGGAGGATGAGGTAGTACTCTGGCTGGGGTAGATGGGAGTGGTGCTCACTGGTTTGGAAGGATGAAAGTACTGCTTTCTGGAAACTGAGAATGAGGGCAGTACTCTCTGGGGCGGATGGAGGTAGTACTTTGGCTGAGAGGTGGGGAGGATAGGGGGGTAGTGCTCTCTGGGTGGAGGCCATACACTCTGGATGAGAGTGGGGGGGGGGGGTATTGCTCTCTGGCTTGGGAGGATGGAGGTAGTACTTTGGCTAAGAGCTGGAAAGGATGGTAGCAGTGCACTCTGGGTGAGAGCTGGGGAGGATGGAGTTCATATTCCTGGTGAGAGCGTGGCCAGATATTGGTAGTACTCTCTGGTTGAGAGCTGTGGAGGAGAGGGAAGGTACTCTGGCTGGGGGGTATGGGGACAGTATGCTGTGGATGGGGACGATGGATCTGGTACGCTGTGGTTGGGGAGGATGGGGGTACTACTTTGGCTGAGAGGTGTGACGGATGGGGGTTGTGATTTCTGGATGAGAGCTAGGGAGGATGGGGGAAGCACTCTCTGGTTGAGAGGTGAGAAGTATAGAGTAGGTATTTTACCTGGAGAAGATGGGGTCATACTCTTGGGAACTGGGCCTGATGATGGTAGAACTCTCTGGGTGAGGGCTGGAATAGTTTGGGGTAGTACTTTCTGGGTAAGAGCTGGGCCTATATGGTAGGTACTATGGCTGGGAAGGATGGGGTTAGTACTCAATGGTGAGAGCTGGGCCTGATGAGAATAATACTCTCTGGGTGAGAGCTTTGGAGGATACAATAGGTACTCGCTAGGTGAGAGCTTGGCCTGATGGGGGTAGTACTCTATGGATGAGAGCTGAGGTGGTTGTGGCTACAGTGGGTATCTGAATATTGTGGCAAATGGGGGTACTCTGTAACTTAATGTTGGGTAGATATGGTCGGGATCGCAACTACATTCCCAGATTTGAGTACTGTGTGACAGAGCTGGGGACATGCCCTAGCTGACATGTGAACACTGCAATGCTGGCTGTATTCTATGTGCCTTACATCTGTATAATGGAATGTGCTTCTCTGTCTGACTGTATAAAGTGGAAGTGTGACTTTATAAGCTCCACAGGACAGAATGTGGCATGTATGGTATACAGTCATGTATCCATAGAAGGGATGTAGTTAATATACCAACTGTCCGGATTTTGTCATTCAGGATCCCGACGCCGGAATGCCGACAGCCTCGTCAGGGCTATTCCCACTCGTGGGTGTCCATGACACCCATAGAGTGGGAAAAGAACCTGTGGCGAGTGCAGCGCCCCACCGAGAATGCAGCGCGGCAAGTGCAGCGATCCCGCAAGGGACTTTCTAGCACTCGCCCCGCTGCCATCATTCTGGCGGTCGGTATACCGCTGTCGGGATATTGATAGCAGGTATCCTGTCCGCCGGAATTTCATATCCAACCACCATAGAACATGGAGTGCAGCGTATAAATGCATGTATATATACAAGTATATGTAAATTAATGTGCATATACACTCTGTATGGTAGGGAGTCTTGTCCATTGACCACGTGGTGTCAGTCTCTCTTTCCATCCTCTGTTTGCATCAGCCTCTTTTCCATTCCTCTGTGCCAGCCTCTCTTCCCTTCCTCTGTGCCCGCCTTTATTCCCACTGCCACTTCACCCAGTCTCTCCCTGTCACCCACTGCCTCTCCGTCACCCTCTCTCTGCTGTCACCTTTTCCCTGTCACCCACTGCCTCTCCGTGTCACCCTCTCCCCGTCAACCACTGCCAGTCACCTTCTACCCGTTACCTCCTGCCTCTCCTCGTCACCCTTTCCACTTCACCCTTTGCCTCTCCTCAGCACCCTCTCCCTGTCTCATTCTTCCTGACACCCTGTACCTTTTTCCAGCTTTACCCACTGCCTGTCACCCACTGTCTCTCCCCAGCATCACCCAATGCCTATCTTAAGCGCTACCCGATACCTGTCACCCAGTGCTTCTATCATTTGTAGGAGGGCACATATCTATAGTTTGCAGGGGGGCGCTGAATACTCTAGCACTGGCCCTGCTCCTGACGTCTCTCCCCCCGTGATACCTGCCACTTCTCCCGTGACCAGAGGGAGCTTGTGAAGTGGGTGCCAATCAGGGGACTTCCTATCTCCCTGTGCCGGGAGCCGCTGTCCTTCAACACCAAGGCGGTGTTTGTGGTGAGCAGTCTGCTGCAGGGCTGGGCGCTGGAGGTGACCCGGGATCAGGATGTTTCCAGCAGCGGCCAGAGCTGCTTCCACTGCAGTACTGTACTGCGTGGTGGTGATGGTGCTGAGCCCCGCAGAGCCAAAGGAGCGGGAAACCAGCTGCAGCCCATATGCATCTGGATGAGAAGTTGTGTGAGTGAATGCCTGGATTGGGAACATGGGCTAAACCGTTGAGGTGCTGTGGGCCCCGCTGTTGCTGGGCCCAGGCTGTCAGCCCACCCCTCTTCCTGACCCCTGCCTTCCATTCCCCCTCCTTCCAGCCTGGGACCTACAGGCCCTGAAGTGCAGCCACCTGGACTAGAAGCAGTTCCCTAGACTGGGTAATATGGACTTCCCTTGAGCTCCAGACTCACCTGGACACTCAGACACAGCACAGCAGCAACAGCGAAGCCTAGCAGCGGGAGCAGCAGAGCCCGGCAGGCAGCGGCGGTGGTGAGTAGCACTACTGGGGGCCTATGTATATCTGGCACTATTGGGGGCATCTGTGTATATGGCAAAATTGGGGGCATATGTGTATCTGGTAATGTGGGGGCATATGTATATCTTGCACTGCTGGGGGCATATGCGCATCTTGCACTGCTGGGGGCATATGTGTATCTGACACTATTGGGAGCATATGTGTATCTGGCACTGCACTATTGGTTATGTGTAGCTGGCACTATTGGGGGCATATGTGTATCTAACACTGCTGGGGGCATATGTGTATCTGACACTGATGGGGGCATATAATGTGTATCTGTCACTGAACTACTGAGGGCATATCTGTATCTGGCACTGTCGGGGTTATATAATGTGTATCTGGCACTGTCTGGGGGCATATAATGTGTATCTGGCACTGTCGGGTATATAATGTGTATCTGGCAATGTGGGGGCATATAATGTGTATCTGACAATGTGGGGTCATATAATGTGTATCTGGAACTGTGTGGGCATATAATGTCTATCTGGCACTGTGTGGGCATATAATGTGTATCTGAAACTGCTGGGGGCATATAATGTGTATCTGGCACTGTGTTGGCATATAATGTGTATCTGGCACTGCTGGGAGTATGTGTATCTGGCACTGCACTACTGGGGGCATATGTGTATCTGGCAATGCTGGGGGCATATAATGTGTATCTGCCTCTACTGGGGGTGTATGTGTTTTTGGCACTATTGGGGGCGTATGTATATCTGGCACTGCACTACAGGGGTCATTATGTGTATCTGGCACTACTGGTGGTGTATGTGTATTTGGCACTACTGGGGGCATATGTGTATCTGGCACTGCACTATGGGGTCATTATGTGTATCTGACACTATACTGGAGGCATTATATGTAAGGAACTGCACTGTGGGCGTTACGTGTAAGGCTGCTAATTGTGTGTGTAGAGGGGATGTGACAATATATAGTTTGATAATATAAAATTGTGAGGCCACCCCCACTTCTCCATAGTGTGTGTGTGTGTGTGTGATGGGGGGGGGGGGTGCTTAGACATTTTCACGCTCAGGGAGCTAGTGGGCCTGGATCTGACCCTGCATCTGTGTTTTTCCCGGAACTCCCAGGAAACGACCAGTTACAACCCCCAAACACTGGCTTCCTGTCAATCAACTTGTGTACGCCTAGCAATCAAAAAAGTTGCTGGAGAAGAGTTCCTGGTGGCCAGCAGGGGAGGTGGACGTGCCCTGGAGCTATCAGCACAACGTTGGCTATCTTTTAGCCTTCCCCTGCTTCTGGCCCACACATAGTGCCCTTAATTACTCCCTGCCTCCCTGCCCGCCGGGCCTTCTATCGGGGGATGCTTTTCCAGGAGCTGGGGGCCGCTCACGGAGCTCCGGAGCCCTGCGGCCTGCACCACCTCCACAGGCCGGGACCTCGAGTTCAGCCGCGACCCACTGCGGACTTCCAGGGAGAGCCCGCTTCGCCCGCGCCCGCGGCTAAGACACCCGCTCGCCATACCCCCCGGAAGGCGGCCACTGACCTGCTGAGTCCCTCTCTGGCGGCACTAAGGCGCTGGGCAGCCGGGAAGAGGCTATTCCTCAGGCTGCATTGCATCTCCCCCTGCACCTGGCGGCCATCTTGGAGGAGGCGAGCTGGTAAGCTGGAGCTCCCTGCTACAGGCGGCCAGCTGTGGTCACTGGCAGGTCCTTGATCCTTGCTGGCTGTCCTCTCTGGCCAGGTTGGAACCTACTGAATGGGACCTGGGATCTCATACCCTCTTCTTATCATACCTCCAACTTTTACACTTTATTTCTTGAAGATATATCATCCACCTATATTACATCTAATATCTCATTACACCTATTGAACTCCCTCTGCTGGAGGAACATTATATTGCGGCTCATATTATTATACATCTCAAGCTGTCTACTGCCGCACTCATTGCTGTTAATGTTTCACTATTCTGATGATGGACAAATTTGCGGCTAAGCCATCACGGGGTACTCGTAGCAACCAGTCGGGTAGAGGTCGAGGCCGAGACAACTCCTCGGTCGATAGCCCTCCTTCACCCCCATTGGGTTTGCATTCTAGCCCCCGAGGCCGACCTGTGTCCGTATCCGCAACGGATTCTGCAAAATCCTGCACGACAAATGAGATAATGGACTCGCTTGACTCCGCTCTCACTCAACTGAACCAACCTGCTCAGCGACTCACCGAGGCTGAACAGAGAATATCCGACTTAGAGGATGATCTCACGACGGCTAAAACGTCTCTCTCTGACCAAGAAAAATTTGTTGCATCTATTCAGGATAAGCTTGAGGACCTTGAAAATCATAATAGGAGAAATAATGTGCGCCTCATCGGCCTACCGGAGTCGGTGAAACCTCGTGACCTCATGACGCTCGTCTCTCAATGGATGCCTAGGGAGCTGGGCTGTGTTTCGGGTTCTGGGTCCATTGTAGTGGAACGTGTACACCGCATTTGCCTGAACGGCAATCCACAAGAGATAGGCCCCGGTCCGTCATCCTGAGAGTCCTCAACTACGCTGACAAGGTCATGATATTAGACGCCTATAGAAAATGTGATGACTTGAAATACCAAGATGCTAAATTGCTGCTTTTCCAGGACTTTTCCTATATGGTTGCTTCCAAACGGAGAGAATTCTCGCCTGTCTACAAGAGACTTTTTGAACTAGGTCACCGCTTTGCGCTACTCTATCCGGCTAAATTGAGAGTCACTCATGCGGGAAAGGCCTACTTCTTTGAGAATCCAAAGACGGCCAAGAACTTTGTAGATTCACTATCCTCACACCCCTCTGCCGGGATGGACGATGAGGACTGATACCCAGTGGCCTTGTATATTCGCATCTTCTTGAACAGTACACATTCAGGTTCTTAGTAACTACTAAGAGTGGGTCCTACCACTGGTTGATATAATTTTTGTTTATCTCTATATATGTGGGTATATTGTCACCTATACCCTATTGCATTTTCCGAAATATTTTATCTCTGTGATCGTTTATCCTATTGTTTTCAATTCTTCTTGAAATGCTCTCTACTTTCTTTGACTCTTTTTCTTCCTTCTCTTCTCCGACTAAACCCCACCCCACCCCCCTTTCCCCCTCCCTTATCTGTTATTGTTATGTTTGATTATTGTACGGTCTCTTGGCACGGTTCTCCACTATACGCATGTTTTAGGTTGGAATCAATTAAGCATCTCAGTGGGCCGCTCCATAGACCTCTACACTCTGGTTCGTATAATACTTAAAATAATTTTGAGTCGGGATTTTGATCTAGATGTTGTTCAAACTTATTGTATGTCATTGTCACCATTGTTCCTTTTATCCTTATACTGCTTTGGTACAAGTATTTTGCTCGCTAGCCCGCTTGCTGGGACGGGCTGGTTGGGTTTATCATTACTAGTTAAATGGGAATCTTGGCCTAGAGTAGGTATAGGTTAAATGTCCTTGAATGCTGCCACCTCCACTAGAGTACAGTCCCATATTAAATTTGTAACCTGGAATGTTGAGGGTTTAAACACCCCGGTCAAAAGGAGAAAGATTCTCTCCTATCTTAAACGCCTAAAGCCTGACATAGCTCTCTTACAAGAGACTCATTGGAAAAATACGGACCCTAATGTTGTGAGAGATTCCTGGATAGGGGAATTTAAATCGGCCTCTTACTCAGCCAAACTAAGGGGTGTACTGATTCTTTTTAGTAGACGCCTCACGTATCAAATAAATGATAGTCTCAGTGACCCTGAAGGCCGCTATTTATTTATAAAAATCACTATTTTTGGTGTTCTCTACACCATAGCTACTATCTACAGCTACTATCTACGCACCTAATGGCCCCAACTCACTCTTTTTTTCTAATATTTACAATAAGTTACAAGAATGGGCGGAGGGGGAGATTATTTTAGGCGGAGACTTCAATACTGTCCAGTCTCCGGGTTTGGATAGATCCACCTCTACTAGATCGCATATATCTACACCACCCCAATCCCTATATTTATTGACTGACTCACTGCGGCTCTGCGACCCCTGGAGATGCCAACACCCTGACTCCCGAGAGTACACATTCTACTCCCATCCACATCATTCCTCTCCTCGCCTTGACTATTGGCTAATCACTGACACCCTATTGCAGCGCGTGGCTGAAACTAAAATAGAACCCATATCATTATCTGACCATGCCCCAGTTTGGTTTACCCTTAACTTACACTCCCCTGTCTCTCAGTCATTTAATTGGAGATTTCCAGCCTATCTTATAAAATCTTCTGATTTTTGCACGCACCTAGAACAAACGTTTCGTAATTATGTAGCAGACAATAGTACACATATGGAGGATATCAATTTGTTTTGGTCAGCTTCGAAGCCAGTGATTCGAGGACATATTGTGGAGTATGTTTCCAGGAGACGCAAGCTGCTCGCTATCCAATTACAGGACCTTGCTTGTAACCTGACCAAAACTTATGATGCACTTTTGTTGCAGGATTCACCCGACAACCGACAGGCCTATCTTGCTGCTAAGCAACTGTATGACTCATTGTATACGGAGCGGGCGAGATTTTCATACGATTTACAACGGAATAGATTTTTTCGAGGGGGAAATAAATCCGGGAGATTATTGGCGAATCTGGTTCGGTCGTACTCCGCTCCTTCTCGTATTCCCCAACTAAATCACGGATTCGTCTGCAGCCATCTTTGATACTCCCTCAATCTCTGAGGCCTTCTTACAATATTATAACACTCTCAATGAAGCCCCCTTGGATCATCCGACTCTTGGAATGCAATTCCTTGAGAGGGCAAAACTACCTCTTTTAACGGAAGAGGAAAGAAAATTCTTAACAGAACCGGTCACAGAACCGGAATTACTTTCTTTGATTAAATTGCTGCACAATGGCAAGTCTCCTGGCCCGGACGGATTTGGGGCGGAGTATTATCGAATTCTGGCCCCCCATTTATCACCCCATTTATTATCTCTTTTCAATGCACTGTTGGAGGGTAAACCTCCCCCCATGGGATTTAGTGAAGCCAGAATTGTGCTGTTTACGAAACCGGGAAAAGATCCCCGATATATCTTATAGACCTATTTCATTATTGAATCAGGACCTGAAGCTTTTTACAAAACTAATTGCAACAAGACTTTAACCAATTCTGAATAGGGTCCTGCATCCTGCTCAAACAGGGTTTGTCAAAGGTAGAACCTCAGTTCATAATATCCGTACGCTGATTGCAGCAATGTATAGTGCACAACAATCTGCCTGCCCAAACGCTCTTATTGTAAGCTGTGACGCCGATAAGGCGTTTGACCGCGTCTCCTGGTCTCATTTGCTTCGTATTTTTCATGTCCAGCAATTTGGTGAGGAATTCATCCATCTATTTAGAATGTTATATACACTACCTCAGGCACATTTGACTATAAATGGTTTAAACTCGTCTGCCTTTACGTTAGGTAGAGGGACCCATCAGGGATGCCCTCTTTCCCCCCTGCTATTCAATCTGGCCCTTGACCCTTTGATACGTCATTTTATACTAGATCCCACTTGGCAAGGTATTATGGTAGGTAACAACAAAGTCAAGGTATCTGCTTTTGCTGACGACCTGTTACTATATTTTGCCGACCCCAAACAGGCATTTCCATCGTAACTAACCACACTGCATGATTTTAATTTAATTTCCGGATTTCTTATTAATTTTGATAAGACAGAGGCGCTGGCATTGGGAGGGGAGGCGCACGGGATTGGGGCGACTCATTTCCCTTCAGATGGGCCCACCGATATTTAAAATATTTAGGCCTCCGCATCCCGCCACTCCTCACTGACCTATATACAGTGAACTTTTCTTACCACATCACTCAAATGACGAATAACTTTTTGAAATGGCAACATCTCCCTATCTCTTATCTGGGTAGGTGCCATTTATATAAGATGGTTTCCTTCCCTCGACTACTTTATCCAATCCAGATGCTCCCATTTATATTGTCCAAACGTGATGTCCATTCTATTAATAAAGCCCTTACTAAATTTATTTGGGCAAACAAACGTCCCTGCATTGCACTTTTTAAATTAAAACAACCCCCTTCACTTGGTGGTGTTAATCTCCCCTGTCCTGAAGACTACTCCCTAGCCGCCAACTATAGATACGCTCTGGATTGGATAGGGGATAGTGACAATTTTGTTAATAGAGCTTTGGAACAGGCTTTCTCACCTCAACACACTTTGGTACATTCGTTGCATTTTGCTGACATCCCTCCTCAACATGACAGACTCCATAATTCATTATTATATGCCCCATGTACAGCTTGGCGTAAACTTAGGAAACGTTTAGGCCTCTCTCTAACGGATTCTTTATTTCAGCCTTTGTTGTGTAATCCACATTTTCAGGGTGGAGAGGATAATGGGATTATTCGTGGCTGGCATCTCCAGGGCCTTTCCTTCTTATATCAATTTTTGAATGTAGAATGCTCTGCGATATTGACTTTAGCACAACTAAAAGTAAAATTCCCCACTCTTCATTTTCCCCTTTTTGCCTATTTCCAAATTCGTAGCTTTGTCACTAGCAAATTATCACGACTGCGCCCCCCTGATCTCACCTTTTTTCCTTGATGGCTTGGTACGACAGTCCCCAGGAGCCCCATATAATACTTCTTTAATTTATTCTCATACTAGGCGGAGGTTGGATCTATCTAAGCTCACAACAGGGATGGCCAAATGGACAGACACCTTCCCGGCCACTGATAGGTTTCTCACTGGAGTATCTGATAACTCTTTATGTTTTAAATGTAATTCCCCCGAAGCCGGTATTATTCATTGTCTCTGGGCATGCCCGGTAGTACAAACATTTTGGACGGCAGTCCAAAAGTATATTAATGTGGAACTTCGCATTTCTTTTAATATTACTATGGTCTGGGCTTTCTGGAACTTTTAAATGCTCAGGATCCCCCATATTCCAAAGGGTCGAAATTACTGTTGCCTCGTGTGGCTGTTGCCGCAAAGAAAACTATTCTATCCCAATTGTTCCCTAGACGCAGAGTCCCGCTCGCCAAAATTTTTTGCCATTTGGTTACCCTACCTACCCACGCTAACAACTGCCACCAGGGAATATGTGCGCAAAGTAGTCCGATTAACAACATGGTATAATACGGAATCTCTCATTAAAGGCTCACCACCCTTTTAAAATTGTTAGACTGATGTTACATTCTCCTACTTGAACTATATGGTTCATTGTCCTCTTAACCTTGCTTATACTATTTAAAGTTTTTGTTCAGCTCTTTTGGCAATTTCTGTACCTTGCAGTGGTTGATGTTTTCTCACAAGCCTTATGACATACGACTTGTATTTTTATTGCATGTTCCTTCTCAATAAACATATATTTTAAAAAAAAAAAAAAGTTGCTGGATTTTTCCACAGATTGGCCTCGCGCCTGCGCTCTACCATCCATATGCATGTGCAGTCGAACTATAATCATCCGCTTTGCGAATTCACACAACAGCAATCAGGTCTGAATCGCGCCCTAGGTTACTGTTAGGGGATCCCCCTATAATACTGAATGATTAGACTGTTAAGGGTACTGCAGCCCCCTCGGTCTCTGGGCTCCTCCGATTCGTGATAGAGGAATATTATCAGAAGGATCATATGATAGTTTCAACTGATTTCTCAAGATGTAAAGGGGATATATACATGGTCATTTCTAATGTGGCAGACAAATGTAGGCATGTAAAAAACCCAACACATTGGCCCCACAGAATAAAAACAGGGGGCAGGCTGGGAGTAGTACTGGTGGCGTGCAGGGGGCAGGCTGGGAGTAGTACTGGTGGAGTGCAGGGGGCAGGCTGGGAGTAGTACTGGTGGAGAGCAGGGGGCAGGCTGGGAGTAGTAGTGGTGGAGAGCAGGGGCAGGCTGGTAGTAGTAGTGGTGGAGACCAGGGGGCAGGCTGGGAGTAGTAGTGGTGGAGAAAAGGGACAGGCTGTGAATAGTAATGGTGGAGAGCTGGGGGCAGGCTGGGAGTAGTACTGGTGAAGTGCAGGGGGCAGACTGGGAGTAGTAGTGGTGGAGAGCAGGGGGCAGGCTGGAAGTAGTAGTGGGAAGTAGGGGGCAGACTGGGAGAAGTAATGAGAGCAGGAGGCATCCTGGGAATAGAAGTGGTGGAGAGCAGGGGCAGGCTGGGAGTAGTAGTGGCGGAGAGCAGGGGGCAGGCTGGGAGTAGTAGTGGGGAGCAGGGGGGCAGACTGGGAGAAGCAATGAGAGCAGGGGGCAGGCTGGAATAGAAGTGGTGGAGAGCAGGGAGCAGGCTGGGAGTATTAGTGGGGAGCAGGGGGCAGACTGGAAGTAATGAGAGCAGGGTGCAGGCTGGTAATAGTAGCAGTGGAGAGCAGGGGGCAGGCTGGTAGTAGTAGTGGTGGAGAGCAGGAGGCAGGCTGGTAGTAGTAGCGGTGGAGAGCAAGGGCAGGCTGGGAGTAATAGTGGGGAGCAGGGGGCAAACTGGGAGAAGTAATGAGAGCAGGGGGCAGGCTGGGAGTAGTAGTGGTGGAGAGCAGGGGGCAGGCTGGGAGTAGTAGTGGGGAGCAGGGGGGCAGACTAGGAGAAGCAATGAGAGCAGAGGGCAGGCTGGGAATAGAAGTGGTGGAGAGCAGGGGGCAGGCTGGGAGTAGTAGTGGTGGAGAGCAGGGGCAGGCTGGTAGTAGTAGTAGTGGAGACCAGGGGGCAGGCTGAAAGTAGTAGTAGTGGAGAGCAGGGGGCAGGCTGGGAGTAGTAGTGGTAGAGAGCAGGGGTCAGGCTGGGAGTAGTAGTGGGGACCAGGGGGGCAGACTGGGAGAAGTAATGAGAGCAAGGGGCAGGCTGGGAATAGTAGTGGTAGAGAGCAGGGGGCAGGCTGGAAGTAGTAGTGGGGAGTAGGGGGGCAGACTGGGAGAAGTAATGAGAGCAGGAGGCATCCTGGGAATAGAAGTGGTGGAGAGCAGGGGGCAGGCTGGGAGTAGTAGTGGTGGAGAGCAGGGGGCAGGCTGGGAGTAGTAGTGGGGAGCAGGGGGGCAGACTGGGAGAAGCAATGAGAGCAGGGGGCAGGCTGGAATAGAAGTGGTAGAGAGCAGGGGGCAGGCTGGGAGTAGTAGTGGTGGAGAACAGGGGACAGGCTGGGAGTAGTAGTGGCGAGCAGGGGGCAGACTGGAAGTAATGAGAGCAGGGTGCAGGCTGGTAATAGTAGCAGTGGAGAGCAGGGGGCAGGCTGGTAGTAGTAGTGGTGGAGAGCAGGAGGCAGGCTGGTAGTAGTAGTGGTGGAGAGCAAGGGCAGGCTGGGAGCAATAGTGGGGAGCAGGGGGCAAACTGGGAGAAGTAATGAGAGCAGGGGGCAGGCTGGGAGTAGTAGTGGTGGAGAGCAGGGGGCAGGCTGGGAGTAGTAGTGGGGAGCAGGGGGGCAGACTGGGAGAAGCAATGAGAGCAGAGGGCAGGCTGGGAATAGAAGTGGTGGAGAGCAGGGGGCAGGCTGGGAGTAGTAGTGGTGGAGAACAGGGGACAGGCTGGGAGTAGTAGTGGCGAGCAGGGGGCAGACTGGAAGTAATGAGAGCAGGGTGCAGGCTGGTAATAGTAGCAGTGGAGAGCAGGGGGCAGGCTGGTAGTAGTAGTGGTGGAGAGCAGGAGGCAGGCTGGTAGTAGTAGTGGTGGAGAGCAAGGGCAGGCTGGGAGCAATAGTGGGGAGCAGGGGGCAAACTGGGAGAAGTAATGAGAGCAGGGGGCAGGCTGGGAGTAGTAGTGGTGGAGAGCAGGGGGCAGGCTGGGAGTAGTAGTGGGGAGCAGGGGGGCAGACTGGGAGAAGCAATGAGAGCAGAGGGCAGGCTGGGAATAGAAGTGGTGGAGAGCAGGGGGCAGGCTGGGAGTAGTAGTGGTGGAGAGCAGGGGGCAGGCTGGGAGTAGTAGTGGTGGAGAGCAGGGGTCAGGCTGGGAGTAGTAGTGGGGACCAGGGGGGCAGACTGGGAGAAGTAATGAGAGCAAGGGGTAGGCTGGGAATAGTAGTGGTAGAGAGCAGGGGGCAGGCTGGAAGTAGTAGTGGGAAGTAGGGGGCAGACTGGGAGAAGTAATGAGAGCAGGAGGCATCCTGGGAATAGAAGTGGTGGAGAGCAGGGGCAGGCTGGGAGTAGAAGTGGCGGAGAGCAGGGGGCAGGCTGGGAGTAGTAGTGGGGAGCAGCGGGGCAGACTGGGAAAAGCAATGAGAGCAGGGGGCAGGCTGGAATAGAAGTGGTGGAGAGCAGGGAGCAGGCTGGGAGTATTAGTGGTGGAGAACAGGGGACAGGCTGGGAGTAGTAGTGGGGAGCAGGGGGCAGACTGGAATTAATGAGAGCAGGGTGCAGGCTGGTAATAGTAGCAGTGGAGAGCAGGGGGCAGGCTGGTAGTAGTAGTGGTGGAGAGCAGGAGGCAGGCTGGTAGTAGTAGCAGCGGTGGAGAGCAAGGGCAGGCTGGGAGTAATAGTGGGGAGCAGGGGGCAAACTGGGAGAAGTAATGAGAGCAGGGGGCAGGCTGGGAGTAGTAGTGGTGGAGAGCAGGGGGCAGGCTGGGAGTAGTAGTGGGGAGCAGGGTGGCAGACTAGGAGAAGCAATGAGAGCAGAGGGCAGGCTGGGAATAGAAGTGGTGGAGAGCAGGGGGCAGGCTGGGAGTAGTAGTGGTGGAGAGCAGGGGCAGGCTGGTAGTAGTAGTAGTGGAGACCAGGGGGCAGGCTGAAAGTAGTAGTAGTGGAGAGCAGGGGGCAGGCTGGGAGTAGTAGTGGTAGAGAGCAGGGGTCAGGCTGGGAGTAGTAGTGGGGACCAGGGGGGCA
Organism: Pseudophryne corroboree; assembly: GCF_028390025.1. Lineage (NCBI taxonomy): Eukaryota > Metazoa > Chordata > Amphibia > Anura > Myobatrachidae > Pseudophryne > Pseudophryne corroboree. The sequence goes on from NC_086445.1 coordinate 1,026,824,646, forward strand.
GACTGGGAGAAGTAATGAGAGCAAGGGGCAGGCTGGGAATAGTAGTGGTAGAGAGCAGGGGGCAGGCTGGAAGTAGTAGTGGGGAGTAGGGGGGCAGACTGGGAGAAGTAATGAGAGCAGGAGGCATCCTGGGAATAGAAGTGGTGGAGAGCAGGGGGCAGGCTGGGAGTAGTAGTGGTGGAGAGCAGGGGGCAGGCTGGGAGTAGTAGTGGGGAGCAGGGGGCAGACTGGGAGAAGCAATGAGAGCAGGGGGCAGGCTGGAATAGAAGTGGTAGAGAGCAGGGGGCAGGCTGGGAATAGTAGTGGTGGAGAACAGGGGACAGGCTGGGAGTAGTAGTGGCGAGCAGGGGGCAGACTGGAAGTAATGAGAGCAGGGTGCAGGCTGGTAATAGTAGCAGTGGAGAGCAGGGGGCAGGCTGGTAGTAGTAGTGGTGGAGAGCAGGAGGCAGGCTGGTAGTAGTAGTAGTGGTGGAGAGCAAGGGCAGGCTGGGAGCAATAGTGGGGAGCTGGGGGCAAACTGGGAGAAGTAATGAGAGCAGGGGGCAGGCTGGGAGTAGTAGTGGTGGAGAGCAGGGGGCAGGCTGGGAGTAGTAGTGGGGAGCAGGGGGGCAGACTGGGAGAAGCAATGAGAGCAGAGGGCAGGCTGGGAATAGAAGTGGTGGAGAGCAGGGGGCAGGCTGGGAGTAGTAGTGGTGGAGAGCAGGGGACAGGCTGGGAGTAGTAGGGGGAGCAGGGGGCAGACTGGGAGTAGTAGTGGTGGAGAGCAGAGGGCAGGCTGGGAGTAGTAGTGGGGAGCAGGGGGCAGACTGGGAGAAGTAATGAGAGCAGGGGGCAGGCTGGGAATAGTAGCAATGGAGAGCAGGGGGCAGGATGGTAGTAGTAGTGGTGGAGAGCAGGAGGCAGGCTGGTAGTAGTAGTGGTGGAGTCAGGGGGCAGGCTGAGAGTAGTAGTGGTGGAGTACAGTGGGCAGGCTGGGAGTAGTAGTGGTGGAGTGCAGGGGGAAAAGTAGCAGTAGAAAGCAGGGGGCAGGCTGGGAGTAGTAGTGGTGGAGTGCAGGGGGCAGGCTGGGAAAAGTAGCAGTAGAGAGCAGGGGGCAGGCTGGGAGTAGTAGTGGTGGAGAAAAGGGACAGGCTGTGAATAGTAATGGTGGAGAGCTGGGGGCAGGCTGGGAGTAGTACTGGTGAAGTGCAGGGGGCAGACTGGGAGTAGTAGTGGTGGAGAGCAGGGGGCAGACTGGGAGTAGTAGTGGGGAGCAGGGGGCAGACTGGGAGAAGTAATGAGAGCAGGGGGCAGTCTGGGAATAGTAGCGGTGGAGAAGGGGGGGCAGGCTGGGAGTAGTACTTGTGGCGTGCAGGAGGCAGACTGGGAGTAGTAGTGGTGGAGAGCAGGGGGCGGCTGGGAGTAGTGGTGGTGTGGAGCGGGGGAGACTGGGAATAGTAGTGGTAGAGAGCAGGGGGCAGGATAGAAGTAGTAGTTGAGAGCAGGGGGCAGGCTGGGAGAAGTAGTGGGGTGCAGGGGGCAGATGAAGTAGTAGTGGTGAAGAGCAGGGGACAGGCTGGGAGTAGCAGTGGTGGAGAGCAGAGGTCAGTCTGGGAGTAGCAGTGGTGTAGAGCAGGGGGTAGGCTGGGAGTAGTAGTGGTGGAGAGCAGGGGGAGGCTGGGAGTAGTGGTAGTGTGGAGCGGGGAGAAACTGGGAGTAGTAGTGGTATAGAGCAGGGGGCAGGCTAGAAGTAGTAGTTGAGAGCAGGGGCAGGCTGGGAAAAGTGGTGAGTGCAGGGGGCAGATGAAGTAGTAGTGAAGAGCAGAGGGCAGGCTGGGACTAGCAGTGGTTGAGAACAGGGGGCAGGCTGGGAGAAGTAGTGGGGTGCAGGGGCAGTAGAAGTAGTAGTGGTGGAGAGCAGGGGGCAGGCTGGGAGTAATAGCAGTGGAGAAAAGGGACAGGCTGTGAATAGAAATGGTGGACAGCTGGGGGCAGGCTGGGAGTAGTACTGGTGGAGTGCAGGGGGCAGACTGGGAGTAGCAGTGGTGGAGAGCATGGGGCAGACTGGGAGTAGTAGTGGGGAGCAGGGGGCAGACTGGGAGAAGTAATGAGAGCAGGGGGCAGGCTGGGAATAGTAGCAGTGGAGAACAGGGGGCAGGCTGGGAGTAGTACTTGTGGCGTGCAGGAGGGAGACTGGGAGTAGTAGTGGTGGAGAGCAGGGGGCGGCTGGGAGTAGTGGTGGTGTGGAGCAGGGGAGACTGGGAATAGTAGTGGTAGAGAGCAGGGGGCAGGCTAGAAGTAGTAGTTGAGAGCAGGGGGCAGGCTGGGAGAAGTAGTGGGCTGCAGGGGCAGTAGAAGTAGTAGTGGTGAAGAGCAGGGGACAGGCTGGGAGTAGCAGTGGTGGAGAGCAGGGGGCAGGCTGGGAGTAGCAGTAGTGGAGAGCAGGGGGCAGGCTGGGAGAAGTAGTGGGGTGCAGGGGGCAGATGAAGTAGTAGTTGTGAAGAGCAGGGGACAGGCTGGGAGTAGCAGTGGTGGAGAGTAGGGGTCAGTCTGGGAGTAGCAGTGGTGTAGAGCAGGGGTCAGGCTGGGAGTAGGTAGTGGTGGAGAGCAGGGGGAGGCTGGGAGTAGTGGTAGTGTGGAGCGGGGAGAAACTGGGAGTAGTAGTGGTAGAGAGCAAGGGGCAGGCTAGAAGTAGTAGTGGTGAAGAGCAGGGGCAGGCTGGGAAAAGTAGTGAGTGCAGGGGGCAGATGAAGTAGTAGTGAAGAGCAGAGGGCAGGCTGGGACTAGCAGTGGTGGAGAGCAGGGGGCAGGCTGGGAGAAGTAGTGGGGTGCAGGGGCAGTAGAAGTAGTAGTGGTGAAGAGCAGGGGAGAGGCTGGGAGTAGCAGTGGTGGAGAGCAGGGGGCAGGCTGGGAGTAGCAGTAGTGGAGAGCAGGGGGCAGGCTGGGAGTAACAGTAGTGGAGAGCAGGGGGCAGGCATGGAGTAGTGGTAGTGTGGAGCAGGAGGAGACTGGGAGTAGTAGTGGTAGAGAGCAGGGTGCAGGCTATAAGTAGTAGTTGAGAGCAGGGGGGCAGGCTGGGAGAAATAGTGGGGTGCAGGGGGCAGACGAAGTAGTAGTGGTGAAGAGCAGAGGGCAGGCTGGGAGTAGCAGTGGTGGAGAGCAGGGGTAGGCTGGGAGTAGCAGGGGTGGAGAGCAGGGGGCAGGCTGGGAGTAGCAGGGGTGGAGAGCAGGGGGCAGGCTGGGAGTAGTAGTGGTGAAAAGCAGGGGGCAGGCTGGGAGTAGTAGTGGTGGAGAGCAGGGGCAGGCTGGGAGTAGCAGAGGTGGAGAGCAGGGGGCAGGCTGGGAGTAGCAGGGGTGGAGAGCAGGGGGCAGACAAAGTAGTAGTGGTGAAGAGCAGAGGGCAGGCTGGGAGTAGCAGTGGTGGAGAGCAGGGGGCAGTCTGGGAGTAGTAGTGGTGAGCAAGGGGGAAGGATGGAAGTAGTAGTGGGAAGAAGTGGGCAGGATGAGAGTGGAAGGGACTCGGTGAGCATAAGTTACAATAAGCTGAGCAAAGATCTCACGTCCTCTTTGCAGCTCCCAGGTCCCAGCTACCAGTGCTCCCTCCATGCTGACAGCAAGCTCACACAGGATGTTCGGACAGCCCAAGTGTAAGTGAAAGGTCCCGCTCCTCCAGCAGCTCACACCCATCTCTTTCGCATGTGGTCCAGGTGTGCTTGGACACTGGGATGAACAAGGCATGCGTTCGGTGGGGGAGGGGCCGCACTTCTGCACCAGCTGCACATGGGCCCCTCAAAGCTTCCATGCCTGCCTCATCACAGGTGCTGGTCAGTGTTTGCTCAGCCCACAGAAATTCAGAGAAGTGCCCTGAGCACTTGCGGCATCCCATAGGCTTTGTCTATGTCTGCATATAAGGTGTGCAGAGACGGAGCAGCTGTGACGAGCAGGAAGCAGAAGCAGAAGTGACGCGCACAAAGGTGCGTACATGTGCACGCGGGAGCCGGGGAGCGCACTGAGCAAGCCGGGCACCGGGGGAGCCGAATTAGGGGAGCCAACAGCTGGGAAGTTGGGTTCCAAGCGGCGGGTAGCAGCGGAGCAAGGTGACGGGAGTTTGAAGCAGCTGGGGGTCTATCTGAGGCTGGAGCCGGGAGCAGGGTTCTGGGAACAAGGTGCCACAGGCTGCTGGAAGGAGCCAACACAGAGGAAGCAGGTACCTGTGAGTAGTTGCTGCTGCAGGTGGTCCTGACTCCTCCCAGACATGAAAGTATCATTTTTATTATTGCAATGACTGTTTTGCATTGATGCACTATTATACTTATCACAATTTACTTTTCTGTTGTTGAAAATTTGTTTCTCTTCACAGCTAGGCTATAGTACCGTATTGTACTGCATAGTTTGTATTGTTTATATTGTATTGTAACAAACCACCAGGTCGGCGCACAATATCAGTGATGTTGATAAAAAACAATTTATTACATAAAAACAAAAACAGACTAATTAAAAGACCACAACAATACACAAAGCGTAAATGTGAGGTATTATAAACCTCTAATACAAACATAGAGTGTTTAAATATATGAAAGGGACGCTGACAGATGGGAGAGCCAGTCTCTATAGAAAAGAATTAATCTCTCACATATGTTCCATATCTGACAGTTCAAATGGAAATGAATATTGCCAAATTGTATAGTTTGCGTCTATGACCATATGAAAGTGTCCATGGCAAGGGTTTTCATGGCAAGGTTTCACATAATGAATACATGATGAATACGTCACAAAGGGGTTTGGTAATAACTACAAACTTCTACAGAACAATACAGAACATTTTAGCAACATCACAAATTTCTGCATTTCAGCAAGTTCTCATGAGTCTCTTAGCCCAGAGAGTTGTATCCTGTAGTTGTTATCAGTGTTCCCTCAAGGTTGGACGGCTGAAACATTCCACTTCTAATTATTGGTACTTGTTGGTGTAGAGACACGTCTGTTTTTTTGACAACCTATCTGCTATAAACTGCTTAAGGTTCAAAACACACATATATTTATTATATTTGATTTGCAAGCATCTAATTTAACCCTTACATTTCCCTCCTTTTCATAATATAATAATATACCAAAGTTGCCAGATATAGAGAGGGGGTTTCCTCACCACCCCATGGTACCTACTTTTGAACTACCCAGACAATCCCTAGGTAGCAAGGGCATTAACCATTCAATACCAAGGATGGCTTAGATTCCACCCTTCCTACCCTAGCAGAGTCTTTTCTTTATATACACTACGCAAGTGTGCAAATTTATTTCTGAGGGAACAGGACATATAGCAATTTATAAAAACAAGTATCACCATAACAGCTATAGTTGCTAAAAGTAGGTGTTAAATATATGAAACAAACTTTTTAATTGAAGGAGAATATCCAGTAAATATATCCCACCAATGGTGTTTCAAGTTCTTCCTCAATTTGTGTGCTATCTTTACTATTTGATTACCTTCTACTACAGTCTGCATAAGCGCCTGATTTTTGGAGTAATTAACAAGATTGGCTTATTGAGTTTCAAAGCACTACATGACCAGGGCCCAAGGTACCTGAAGCAGCTTCTGACCCCATACTGCCCCACTCGATTACTGTGATCTGTAGATGAAGGACTTTTAGCAGTACCTAGAATCTCCTGTAATTCATCTGGGGGACGAGCTTTTAGTCATGCGGCTCCGACTCTATGGAATTCAGTTCCCCGCACAGTGCGAGAGATCCCAACTACAGAATCCTTCAAAAGTAGACTCAAGACTTTCCTGTGCACTCAGCATTTCCATAATGTCCCTTTAGTATCTTCATGCTTCTGTATTTTATGAAAAGCTGTTCTATACTTCATTATTTTCTGTACTATATTATGCTATGTATCTGTTAAGCGCCTTGAGTCCTATTGGAGAAAGAGCGCTATATAAATAAAATTATTATTAATAACTTCCTTTAAATGTTCTTCCAATTTTCTGAATAATTTACAAGGACTTTACAGCAACTAATATTTGCCACACTGCCTGAGAATGTGAGTGTGGCATTGGGGGATTCTATTATAATCATATTTGCGGTCCTTCTGGGGATATTAAAATCTCCATAATAACGCCCCCGGAATTGGTAAAATTAACTATTACACATGGTTGATGGGCGGGGCAAGTGAGGTTACCTTGCGGGCAAGGTTTAGTGACATTCTTCCACCCCACCTGCCCTCTCCCCATTTCTGCCAGCAACTGTAAATGTACTGCTGGAGACCATGCCAATACACTTGTTACCACACTTGCAACAATTAAAAGAATATACAGTTGTTTCATGATGGGGGTGTTTCAGGAGTCACACCTGTCTTTTTGCAGTGAGATGCGTATACCCAGGAGTCTCTTCCTTGGAGCTTCACTGAAGTGGGTGTGGTTAGTAACACCTGATAAGGTCCTTCGAATCTAGGTTCAAGCGCTCTTCTCACATGTCTTTTCAAGAATACCCAGTCTCCTGGCTTCAACTGATGTGGCTGCAAATCAGAATCTGGTTCTGGAAGGGGAGAGAAAACTAAAACATGTACATTACTTAACTGATCAGTTAAAGCTTTCATATATCCTGCCAAATCTTCATTTTTATGCTGAAGTTGTTGTGGATAATAACATCCTGTCCTAGGTATACTTCCATATAGTATTTTATATGGAGATAGGCCTGTATATCTGTCTGGCATGGTCCTGACACTGAACAAAGCTATTGGCAAAGGGTGCTGTGCTTTTTCTGCTTTTTCTTTCTTCTGAGCATAATACACTTGGATGGCTGCTTCCATCTGTTCCTTTGTCTGGTCTGTGAGGTTATTGCTATAAAGTGCACCTTGAGGTGTATATTTGATTGAAGCTTGCATGTGGCTTAGGATGTCAGCACCCAATAAATTTACAGGACAAGTTGCTGATACCAGGAATTGCACCAGTACCGGGATGCATCCATCTTGAATCTGCAATGTAATTTTCTTGCTTTTCTGGAGTGTGACTGAGCATCCTGTAAGTCCTGTAGCATCAACTTTTTCTTGGGTAGTATTACAGTCTATGTACTACCAGGTAGCTGATTGGCCCCAGAAGCGGCCATTATCTGGGGTGACAGCAGGGAGTCTGTTTTTCATGCTTGTTGGGGTTTATCTACCTGTACTTTAAATGCTGCCTGTCCACATTGCTGATCCTTCTTCCATTTCTTATACTTGCGACAATCTCTCTTCATATGGCCAGGTGACTTGCACCAAAAGCATTTTCCTGTCATATCTTCTCCTTGTGCTGGGGCTTACCTTCTCTCACCTGGCCTTTTCACTTGCCACGTCCTTCCTGACTCTTGCACCACATGTATGGTTACTTGCTGATTCTTTGCTTGTTTCTTATTTCTTTTCACTTTCTCTTGGTCTTCTATCCCCTCGAGGACCTGAAGCAATGTTGTAGCGTCCATGCTCATAGCTTCTGGGCGGCACTGAAACAATCTCATTCTAAGTTCAGGATCTGAACCATTGAGAAATTGAGATAATCTTGATCCATCAGGCTCAGTAACAGGAGAACCCTCATCATCCTGTCTGGTTGTCAGTTTATCAAAATAACTTCTGACAGTCATATCTCTTTGTACAATGTCTGGTGCTGCTGGAGCTCTCTGTCTTTCTTCATGACACCACCACTGAATCCTTGCCAAATAATTTTGTCCACTTTCAATTGTGTATCTGTCAGCTAGGGCTGGTGCTGCAGATATCGCCAGTCTAGTACCCTCTGCCGCTCTGATTGCCATATTTGTAAGCTGCGTTGCTACTCCATCCCCCAGCAGTGCCTTTGCTGTTGTTCCAAGTCCACCCAGAATCCCCTTCACACTGTCTGTATTTTTGTCATGTATTGTTATGCACACCAGTGCCTGCAGGAAAGTACTGGTGTCAGAACTGTTATGCACTCCAGTGTCTGCAGGAATGTACTGGTGTTTGAACTGTTATGCAAAACAGATGGACTCACAGACAAACTGGGGGATATGACATAATGTACACAGAAGGTGATAGGGTAACAAAATACACACAAAGTGAACAGAGAAGCCCAGAGGCTAAGGAACTGGGTATCTCCCTTGTATTAGAACTGCTCAGATGGAAAAGCAAGATGTTGTGTTTTAATACGTAGAGAACCCGAAATGCTGTTGCTAAGGGCAACAGCAAAACCCTAAAGGGTTACCAACGGGTGTGGCAGTAAACTCCTTGGTCAGAGATGGAATGATAGACACAAGGAGAATCTCCACAATCCTAATTCTCACTTGCAGTGCACAGGTTTTAGCTTACTGCCACTAAACTGACCCCTGACACCTAGCACAGTGAGACAGGATTAGACAGGCAAGTCTTAGAATACAGCCGCAAACTTGCTAAGTTCACAGAGTAGTAACAGAACCCCAGCAAGCTAAACGACTGACTCCAGTCTTACTGCTAGGTCTGGATTGGCAGAGTGTAATACCAAATCCCCAGGCCTATTTGCAGTAAGCAACAAACAAATACAAAGCTACACAGTACTGGCTAACTTTCATGAACTGACTAACCAACAGAGATTCAGCAGCATCTGCTTACCCTGAAAAGAGGCCTTATAAAGCAGGTGCTGTCCACGCCCCACTCAGACCTCACAGACTGTGAGCACAAAAACCAGCACCGGATCCCCTGCCGTGCACAGAGCCTATAACCACTGCACAGCAAAAGACCCGAACCGGAGTATCAGCTGCGCTCAGGTTACTCCACTAGCACTTGTCTCCCGGTTGCCATGACGACGTGGCAGCACAGGGCAGGAGACCCTAACAGTACCCCCCCTCTGACGAGGGGTCAAAGAACCCCTACCACCGGGTTTATCGGGGAACTGCGAGAAGAAAGAGCGTATCAGTCTGGGGGCATGAAGATCACAACTGCGCACCCACGACCGCTCCTCCGGGCCATACCCCTTCCAGTGCACCAAAAATGACAGCCGACCCCGAACCACCTTGGAGTCAAGAATCCTTTCAACAACAAACTCCCTCTGGCCACGTATCAGAAGAGGGGAAGGTCTTCCACTGGAAGAAGGATTACTAATCGCCCGTTTTAAAAGGGAACAATGAAATGTTTTATTGATACCCAAAGAACGGGGCAGATCTAACTGAAATGCCACCGGATTGATAACCCTAGTGATCTTATAAGGGCCGATGAACCGGGGCCCTAACTTATGAGATGGCTGTCTCAACTTCAAATTCTTGGTAGACAACCAGACGAAGTCTCCTAATTTGAAGCTGCAGGGTCTTTTCCGCTTATCAAAAACCCTTTTGGTCACTAATGACACAGACACAAGGGCTTTCTTCACTTTCCGCCAAATACCTCTATGGACCGAAACCACAGAGGAACCACCAGGCGTGGAGTCCAGGGGGTCAAAAGAATTGGCCTTAGGATGATGCCCATACACACAAAGGAAGGGAGAGATCCCTGTAGCAGAGTGAGCCGCGTTGTTATAGGCAAACTCCGCCATGGACAGATGAGCAACCCAGTCAGTCTGACACTTGGAGACATAACACCTGAGGAACTGCTCCAAGGACTGGTTCACCCTTTCAGTCTGCCCATTAGACTGCGGATGGTAGCCTGACGACAAGCTGACAGAAATCTGGAGATCGGAACAAAATGCCCTCCAGAATTTGGCCACAAACTGGGATCCGCGGTCAGAGACCACATTAAGTGGCAACCCGTGGAGACGCACAACATGCAGCATAAATAATTCAGACAGGCGTCTGGCTGATGGCAGCCCAACCAGTGGAACGAAGTGCGCCATCTTCGAAAACCTGTCAACGACAACCCAGATGGCTGTCATCCCCGAGGATTTGGGCAAGTCCACCACAAAATCCATTGAAATGTGGGTCCATGGCTTAGATGGGATAGAGAGTGGATGTAATGGGCCAACAGGAACCCCTCTAGGAGTCTTATTTCGGGCACAGATGTCACATGCCCGAACCCACTGATCCACATCCTTAGCCACCGAGGGCCACCACACCGCCCTAGATAGCAACTCCCGAGTTCTGGCAATACCCGGGTGACCTGCCGACTTCTTGGCATGGAATTCCAGGAACACTCGCTGTCTTAACCTAGGAGGCACAAACAAAAGACCTACCGGAAGGTCTGGAGGAGCCTGCTCCTGTGCTCTAAGGACTAATGATAAGAGGTCCTGGGTAATGCCCACTTTAATACATGATGGGGAAACAATGGGCAACGGCTCCTCGGTGGTCTCCTGGATTGGAGCAAAACTCCGCGAGAGCGCATCAGCCTTGATGTTTTTTGACCCAGGGCGATATGTTATCAAAAAATTAAAGCGAGCAAAAAATAAAGCCCATCGTGCCTGCCTGGCATTGAGACGCTTCGCTGACTCTAAATATGCCAGATTCTTATGGTCAGTGAGAATTGAGACCACAAACTTAGCCCCCTCAAGCCAGTGTCTCCACTCCTCGAGTGCATCCTTAATAGCCAACAATTCCCGGTTACCCACGTCATAATTCATCTCGGCAGGCGAAAATTTACGGGAAAAGTAAGCACAGGGATGAAGGCGATTATCAGACACTCCCATCTGAGAAAGCACTGCCCCAATACCCATCTCAGAGGCATCCACCTCCACCACAAAAGGACGCTCTGGATCTGGGTGTCGCAGCACCTTGGCCAAAACAAATGCCCTTTTGAGACGGGCAAAAGCCGCTTTAGCCTCACAAGACCAGTGAGCAACATCCGCCCCTTTCTTAGTGAGTGCCACCAAGGGCGCCACTATAGACGAAAATCCAGCGATAAATCGTCTATAAAAATTCGCAAAGCCCAGGAAACGCTGAAGCGCCTTCAAACTAGTGGGCTGCACCCAATCCAGGACTGCCTGTACCTTGGAACCCTCCATTTGGAAACCTTCTGGGGAGATAATATATCCTAGAAATGCGATTTGCTGAACTTCAAATTCGCACTTCTCTAGCTTCGCCCCAAGCCGGTGGTCTCTGAGTTTCTGGAGGACTAAGCGTACATGCTTCCGATGTTCCTCCAGGGAATGGGAGAAGATTAGGATGTCATCTAAGTATACAACTAAGAATCTATCCAAATATTCCCTGAGCACATCATTCATGAAATCCTGGAAGACTGCCGGGGCATTACAGAGCCCAAAAGGCATCACCAAATATTCATAATGCCCTGAGTGGGTATTAAAGGCAGTCTTCCATTCATCCCCCTCTCTTATTCGGATTAGATTGTACGCACCGCGTAGGTCAATCTTAGAAAAAATGGTGGCAGTACGAAGCTGGTCAAACAAGACCGAAATGAGAGGCAGTGGGTATGAGTTTTTAATCGTGATACGGTTCAATTCCCTGAAGTCGATGCAGGGTCGCAACGAACCGTCCTTTTTACCCACGAAGAAGAACCCCGACCCAACTGGAGACTGTGAAGGTCTGATAAATCCCTTAGCCAAGTTCTCCTGAATGTACTCTGCCATAGCCTGAGTCTCAGGACGTGACAGGGAGTACAACCTGCTCTTGGGAAGCTTAGCATTTGGCAACAAATCAATGGCACAGTCATAGGGGCGATGGGGAGGTAGTACCTCTGCAACTTTTTTGGAGAACACGTCCGCAAAATCTACATAACACCCTGGCAATCCTGGCAAACTTAGCTGCGAGAGCCTGACTGGAAGGCTCAAGCAACTCCTGAAACAATCAGTACCCCAATTAAGAATCTCCCCAGAGACCCAGTCAAATTGAGGATTGTGGGCCCTTAACCAGGGTAACCCCAACACCAATGGGGCAAAAGTACAGACAGTCACATAAAAGGACAATTTTTCAGAGTGTGTGGCTCCAATAAACAAAGAAATCTGGCTAGTGCAAGAGGTAATTTTACCTTGGGATAATGGTTCCCCGTTTAACCCACAAATCTCAATTTCCGATGCCAAGGGTACTAAGGGAACAGAGTGTTTCAGGGCGAATTGGCGGTCCATAAAAACCCCGTCGGCCCCACTGTCCACAAAGGCCTCAGTCTTGACAGTTTGACCGAGGATCTTCAAGGTCACCGGAATGATAAAAGTCTTCTTGGGAAATTCTGACTTCTGGCCTGACAGGATATTTCCCATCACCCTCAGGCCCTGAAGTTTTCCGGCTTTTCTGGGCATGATACTACCACATGACCTTTATTCCCACAGTACAAACACAACCCCTGCTGTCTCCTCCGCGTCTTCTCACGCGAGGAGAGGCGGGTAGCCCCAATCTGCATAGGCTCCTCAGAAAATTCCTCAGAGTCTGAGGTTCCCTTGGGAAGGAAGGAAATCTCAGTCTCCCTTTCAAGCCTACGCTCTCTCAGCCGTCTATCCACCCGGATGGATAACTGCATGAGCTGATCCAAGCTATCAGGCAAGGGATATTGTACCAGTTGGTCCTTTATCTGGTTAGAAAGACCTCTTCGGTACTGGTGTCTCAGGGCTGGGTCATTCCACTGGGTATCATGGGCCAACCTCCGAAACTCCGTACAGTAAACCTCAACTGGCCTTCGCCCTTGCTTAAGGATCGAAATCTGAGCCTCGGCTGAGGCCGTCTTGTCAGGGTCATCATACAACATGCCCAGTGCCGTAAAAAAAGCATCAACACTTTTAAGCGACGGACAGTCAGGCTGCAACCCATATGCCCAGACCTGTGGGTCTCCTTGTAGCAAGGAAATCACTATGCCCACCCGCTGAATCTCCGACCCAGAAGACTGAGGCCTAAGCCGGAAGTATAGCTTGCAGCTCTCCTTGAAACAAAAGAACTGCGAGCGATCTCCAGAAAAACGATCCGGGAGATTTACTTTCGGCTCCTTAACCCCTGCAGGTGCTGCTGCTGCGGGAGCTCCGCCAGCAGCCTGGGAGGTGTGCATTTTAATGGACAAATCATTAAATTGTCGAGTCAGGACCTGCACCTGATCGACCACCTGTTGCAACGTATTTTGAGGGGTATGCTCCATATTCCCACAAAATTTCAACAGGAGTATTAGGCTGCTGAATATGTTATGCACACCAGTGCCTGCAGGAAAGTACTGGTGTCAGAACTGTTATGCACTCCAGTGTCTGCAGGAATGTACTGGTGTTTGAACTGTTATGCAAAACAGATGGACTCACAGACAAACTGGGGGATATGACATAATGTACACAGAAGGTGATAGGGTAACAAAATACACACAAAGTGAACAGAGAAGCCCAGAGGCTAAGGAACTGGGTATCTCCCTTGTATTAGAACTGCTCAGATGGAAAAGCAAGATGTTGTGTTTTAATACGTAGAGAACCCGAAATGCTGTTGCTAAGGGCAACAGCAAAACCCTAAAGGGTTACCAACGGGTGTGGCAGTAAACTCCTTGGTCAGAGATGGAATGATAGACACAAGGAGAATCTCCACAATCCTAATTCTCACTTGCAGTGCACAGGTTTTAGCTTACTGCCACTAAACTGACCCCTGACACCTAGCACAGTGAGACAGGATTAGACAGGCAAGTCTTAGAATACAGCTGCAAACTTGCTAAGTTCACAGAGTAGTAACAGAACCCCAGCAAGCTAAACGACTGACTCCAGTCTTACTGCTAGGTCTGGATTGGCAGAGTGTAATACCAAATCCCCAGGCCTATTTGCAGTAAGCAACAAACAAATACAAAGCTACACAGTACTGGCTAACTTTCATGAACTGACTAACCAACAAAGATTCAGCAGCATCTGCTTACCCTGAAAAGAGGCCTTATAAAGCAGGTGCTGTCCACGCCCCACTCAGACCTCACAGACTGTGAGCACAAAAACCAGCACCGGATCCCCTGCCGTGCACAGAGCCTATAACCACTGCACAGCAAAAGACCCGAACCGGAGTATCAGCTGCGCTCAGGTTACACCACTAGCACTTGTCTCCCGGTTGCCATGACGACGTGGCAGCACAGGGCAGGAGACCCTAACATGTATGCAGAGAACGCTGCAAGGTTCTTCCTAGGATGTGGGGCTTCTTGGACTATTGTACGTAGTTCTGATTTGTACCACGGAGTATAGCTCTCTTGTGGATTAGGCAAATATGCACGGGCGGCTGGTGTGTCTGCCTGTGCTGCTGGATCATATCTTGGGTTTGGCACCATTTGTACCCTAACCGGATAGATATATGAATAGTCTAGTCCCATATAAGGCATAACCCCTTTCCTTGCTCTCAGATTCTGAGTTTCTTTATCCTTTACAGTAGTGATGAGCACCGGAAATTTTTCGGGTTTTGTGTTTTGGTTTTGGGTTCGGTTCCGCGGCCGTGTTTTGGGTTCGAACGCGTTTTGGCAAAACCTCACCGAATTTTTTTTGTCGGATTCGGGTGTGTTTTGGATTCGGGTGTTTTTTTCAAAAAACCCTAAAAACCAGCTTAAATCATAGAATTTGGGGGTCATTTTGATCCCAAAGTATTATTAACCTCAATAACCATAATTTCCACTCATTTTCTGTCTATTCTGAACACCTCACACCTCACAATATTATTTTTAGTCCTAAAATTTGCACCGAGGTCGCTGGATAACTAAGCTCAGCGACCCAAGTGGCCGACACAAACACCTTGCCCATCTAGGAGTGGCACTGCAGTGTCACGCAGGATGGCCCTTCCAAAAAACACCCCCCAAACAGCACATGACGCAAAGAAGAAAAAAAAGAGGCGCAATGAGGTAGCTGTGTGAGTAAGCTAAGCGACCCTAGTGGCCGACACAAACACCTGGCCCATCTAGGAGTGGCACTGCAGTGTCACGCAGGATGGCCCTTCCAAAAAACACCCCCCAAACAGCACATGACGCAAAGAAAAAAAGAGGCGCAATGAGGTAGCTGTGTGACTAAGATAAGCGACCCAAGTGGCCGACACAAACACCTGGCCCATCTAGGAGTGGCACTGCAGTGTCACGCAGGATGGCCCTTCCAAAAACTACTCCCCAAACAGCACATGACGCAAAGAAAAATGAAAGAAAAAAGAGGTGCAAGATGGAATTGTCCTTGGGCCCTCCCACCCACCCTTATGTTGTATAAACAGGACATGCACACTTTAACCAACCCATCATTTCAGTGACAGGGTCTGCCACACGACTGTGACTGAAATGACGGGTTGGTTTGGACCCCCACCAAAAAAGAAGCAATTAATCTCTCCTTGCACAAACTGGCTCTACAGAGGCAAGATGTCCACCTCATCATCATCCTCCGATATATCACCGTGTACATCCCCCTCCTCACAGATTATCAATTCGTCCCCACTGGAATCCACCATCTCAGCTTCCTGTGTACTTTGTGGAGGCAATTGCTGCTGGTGAATGTCTCCACGGAGGAATTGATTATAATTCATTTTAATGAACATCATCTTCTCCACATTTTCTGGATGTAACCTCGTACGCCGATTGCTGACAAGGTGAGCGGCGGCACTAAACACTCTTTCGGAGTACACACTTGTGGGAGGGCAACTTAGGTAGAATAAAGCCAGTTTGTGCAAGGGCCTCCAAATTGCCTCTTTTTCCTGCCAGTATAAGTACGGACTGTCTGACGTGCCTACTTGGATGCGGTCACTCATATAATCCTCCACCATTCTTTCAATGGGGAGAGAATCATATGCAGTGACAGTAGACGACATGTCCGTAATCGTTGTCAGGTCCTTCAGTCCGGACCAGATGTCAGCATCAGCAGTCGCTCCAGACTGCCCTGCATCACCGCCAGCGGGTGGGCTTGGAATTCTGAGCCTTTTCCTCGCACCCCCAGTTGCGGGAGAATGTGAAGGAGGAGATGTTGACAGGTCGCGTTCCGCTTGACTTGACAATTTTCTCACCAGCAGTTCTTTGAACCCCAGCAGACTTGTGTCTGCCGGAAAGAGAGATCCAAGGTAGGTTTTAAATCTAGTATCGAGCACGGTGGCCAAAATGTAGTGCTCTGATTTCAACAGATTGACCACCCGTGAATCCTTGTTAAGCGAATTAAGGGCTCCATCCACAAGTCCCACATGCCTAGCGGAATCGCTCTGTGTTAGCTCCTCCTTCAATGTCTCCAGCTTCTTCTGCAAAAGCCTGATGAGGGGAATGACCTGACTCAGGCTGGCAGTGTCTGAACTGACTTCACGTGTGGCAAGTTCAAAAGGTTGCAGAACCTTGCACAACGTTGAAATCATTCTCCACTGCGCTTGAGACAGGTGCATTCCACCTCCTATATCGTGCTCAGTTGTATAGGCTTGAATGGCCTTTTGCTGCTCCTCCAACCTCTGAAGCATATAGAGGGTTGAATTCCACCTCGTTACTACTTCTTGCTTCAGATGATGGCAGGGCAGGTTCAGGCGTTTTTGGTGGTGCTCCAGTCTTCTGTACGTGGTGCCTGTACGCCGAAAGTGTGCCGCAATTCTTCTGGCCACCGACAGCATCTCTTGCACGCCCCTCTCGTTTTTTAAATAATTCTGCACCACCAAATTCAAGGTATGTGCAAAACATGGGACGTGCTGGAATTTGCCCAGATTTAATGCACACACAATATTGCTGGCGTTGTCCGATGCCACAAACCCACAGGAGAGTCCAATTGGGGTAAGCCATTCTGCGATGATCTTCCTCAGTTGCCGTAAGAGGTTTTCAGCTGTGTGCGTATTCTGGAAAGCGGTGATACAAAGCGTAGCCTGCCTAGGAAAGAGTTGGCGTTTGCGAGATGCTGCTACTGGTGCCGCCGCTGCTGTTCTTGCGGCGGGAGTCAATACATCTACCCAGTGGGCTGTCACAGTCATATAGTCCTGAGTCTGCCCTGCTCCACTTGTCCACATGTCCGTGGTTAAGTGGACATTGGGTACAACTGCATTTTTTAGGACACTGGTGAGTCTTTTTCTGAGGTCTGTGTACATTTTTGGTATCGCCTGCCTAGAGAAATGGAACCTAGATGGTATTTGGTACCGGGGACACAGTACCTCCAACAAGTCTCTAGTTGGCTCTGCAGTAATGATGGATACCGGAACCACGTTTCTCACCGCCCAGGATGCCAAGGCCTCAGTTATCCGCTTTGCAGCAGGATGACTGCTGTGATATTTCATCTTCCTCGCAAAGGACTGTTGGACAGTCAATTGCTTGGTGGAAGTAGTAAAAGTGGTCTTACGACTTCCCCTCTGGGATGACCATCGACTCCCAGCAGCAACAACAGCAGCGCCAGCAGCAGTAGGCGTTACACGCAAGGATGCATCGGAGGAATCCCAGGCAGGAGAGGACTCGTCAGAATTGCCAGTGACATGGCCTGCAGGACTATTGGCATTCCTGGGGAAGGAGGAAATTGACACTGAGGGAGTTGGTGGGGTGGTTTGCGTGAGCTTGGTTACAAGAGGAAGGGATTTACTGGTCAGTGGACTGCTTCCGCTGTCGCCCAAAGTTTTTGAACTTGTCACTGACTTATGATGAATGCGCTGCAGGTGACGTATAAGGGAGGATGTTCCGAGGTGGTTAACGTCCTTACCCCTACTTATTACAGCTTGACAAAGGCAACACACGGCTTGACAAATGTTGTCCGCATTTCTGTTGAAATACTTCCACACTGAAGAGCTGATTTTTTTGGTATTTTCACCAGGCATGTCAATGGCCATATTCCTCCCACGGACAACAGGTGTCTCCCCGGGTGCCTGACTTAAACAAACCACCTCACCATCAGAATCCTCCTGGTCAATTTCCTCCCCAGCGCCAGCAACACCCATATCCTCCTCATCCTGGTGTACTTCAACACTGACATCTTCAATCTGACTATCAGGAACTGGACTGCGGGTGCTCCTTCCAGCACTTGCAGGGGGCGTGCAAATGGTGGAAGGCGCATGCTCTTCACGTCCAGTGTTGGGAAGGTCAGGCATCGCAACCGACACAATTGGACTCTCCTTGTGGATTTGTGATTTCGAAGAACGCACAGTTCTTTGCTGTGATTTTGCCAGCTTAAGTCTTTTCATTTTTCTAGCGAGAGGCTGAGTGCTTCCATCCTCATGTGAAGCTGAACCACCAGCCATGAACATAGGCCAGGGCCTCAGCCGTTCCTTGCCACTCCGTGTGGTAAATGGCATATTGGCAAGTTTACGCTTCTCCTCCCACGATTTTATTTTAGATTTTGGAGTCCTTTTTTTACTGATATTTGGTGTTTTGGATTTTACATGCTCTGTACTATGACATTGGGCATCGGCCTTGGCAGACGACGTTGATGGCATTTCATCGTCTCGGCCATGACTAGTGGCAGCAGCTTCAGCACGAGGTGGAAGTGGATCTTGATCTTTCCCTATTTTTGGAACCTCAACATTTTTGTTCTCCATATTTTAATAGGCACAACTAAAAGGCACCTCGGGTAAACAATGGAGATGGATGGATACTAGTATACTTATGGATGACGAGCGACTGCCGACACAGAGGTAGCTACAGCCGTGGACTACCGTACTGCGTCTGCTAGTATAGACTGGATGATAATGATATAAAAAATATATATATATCACTACTGCAGGACAGGTATATATTGTATAATGACGGACCTGCTGGACACTGTCAGCACTGCAGACTCCTAAACTACTAGTATGAAGAAGATAGAAAGAAAAAAAACCACCACAGGTAGGTATACAATTATGGACGAGCGACTGCCGACACAGAGGTAGCTACAGCCGTGGACTACCGTACTGCGTCTGCTAGTATAGACTGGATGATAATGATATAAAAAATATATATATATCACTACTGCAGGACAGGTATATATTGTATAATGACGGACCTGCTGGACACTGTCAGCACTGCAGACTCCTAAACTACTAGTATGAAGAAGATAGAAAAAAAAAAAAACACCACAGGTAGGTATACAATTATGGACGAGCGACTGCCAGTGCCGACACAGAGGTAGCTACAGCCGTGGACTACCGTACTGCGTCTGCTAGTATAGACTGGATGATAATGATATAAAAAATATATATATATCACTACTGCAGGACAGGTATATATTGTATAATGACGGACCTGCTGGACACTGTCAGCACTGCAGACTCCTAAACTACTAGTATGAAGAAGATAGAAAAAAAAAAAACCACCACAGGTAGGTATACAATTATGGACGAGCGACTGCCAGTGCCGACACAGAGGTAGCTACAGCCGTGGACTACCGTACTGCGTCTGCTAGTATAGACTGGATGATAATGATATAAAAATATATATATATCACTACTGCAGGACAGGTATATATTGTATAATGACGGACCTGCTGGACACTGTCAGCACTGCAGACTCCTAAACTACTAGTATGAAGAAGATAGAAAAAAAAACCCACCACAGGTAGGTATACAATTATGGACGAGCGACTGCCGACACAGAGGTAGCTACAGCCGTGGACTACCGTACTGCGTCTGCTAGTATAGACTGGATGATAATGATATAAAAAATATATATATATCACTACTGCAGGACAGGTATCTCCTATATAATAGCCCTATTCTGTGACCTTGTGATTCATTTGCTAACGCTGGGCGGAGTCACAAGACTGGGTGGAGTTAGTCAAATGAGTCACAGATCTGGCCAAATCTACAGGAGACTAGGAGCAGAAGCAGATGGTATGGGCATGGCACAGGCAGGGGTGCATACCTCCCAGCTTTCGGCAGGAGCTGTCTTCAGGCAGAAGGAGGGACACACACACACACACACACACACACACACACACACACACACACACACACACACACACACACACACACACACACACACACACACACACACACACACACACAGCGAAAAGGGGGCATGGCTTCACGGGAGGGCCCCGTTTTCGTCAGTGAGG
This sequence comes from Pseudophryne corroboree, assembly GCF_028390025.1. Classification (NCBI taxonomy): domain Eukaryota; kingdom Metazoa; phylum Chordata; class Amphibia; order Anura; family Myobatrachidae; genus Pseudophryne; species Pseudophryne corroboree. The sequence continues at coordinate 1,026,844,408 of NC_086445.1, forward strand.
GGGCATGCCCAGCGCTCTGTGAGCTGCTGGCATGCCCCCAGGGGCTGATTATGAGTCCGGGGGGCCCAGGGCACTTGAGACAGTGGAGCCCTATCTCATTGCTGTGCCTGCTGTGGGGTTAGGGGCGTGGCCTAATCGCGGGCCGCGCGGCCACGCCCCCTTATGCAAATTCAGATTTTTTTACTTTTATTTTTTAAATGGGATTTTGGCCCCTCAGCTAGGGCTAAATCCAGAGGGGGTGGTCGCTCCCCCCTACACACCCGCACAGGCAGAAGAAAGCAGGGAGACTGCTGCCTCCCTGTAACACCACAGACCTGCCAATACACAGCAGCGTGTGCTGACTGTAGCACAATGCTGCCGCTGTTGCTGGTAGGACGGGGGAGCTTCTGAGATGGGACAGAGCTACTCGAGCCGGGGGGCCCCCTAAAACTGTGGGGCCAACGGTACGTACCCCCTGCCCCCCCCTCCCTAATCCGGCTCTGCTGCTGGAACCCCCCCTTAATCCGTACCCCCTGATGCCCCCTCTCCCTCTGTCTCCATTATTCACCGCTGCTCTGCTAAGCAGAACAACGAGTACAGGAGCTTTCCAACTGCCCCCCCACCGCGGGACACTGCGACCCGCGGGTGGGACAGCGGGACAGACCCCAAAAAATGGGACTGTCCCGCGAAAATCGGGACATTTGGGAGGTATGGGGGTGGGTGAGGGGTATGTCATACAGACAGACGGGCACCGGCTCACTGTGTGCTTGACCCCCCACATCGGCATACTCAGCAGGGTCTCTCTGGCGCGGAGGAGCGTCACTTTCTAGCACACTCCACGCTTCTTAGCTGCAGTTTTGTGGGGCACCTGCCGCTGTGTAGGTTCCGTACTGCCTCTGTTATCTCCAGCCCCGGCAACCCCACCGCTAGCTGCAGCGCTGCCACCCGCAGTGAGGTGCGCCCAGCTCATTCACACACTTTAGCTGGCGGGTAGCGCTGCAGAAATCCAAGCTGCATGCTATGACCCCCTCCTCCCTCCAGCCGCAGCATCTCCTGGGGGCTAACCAGTCATTTCCAGTCTCACCTTACCACAGTGCCCGGCAGCTGCGCGAGGTCTGCGGTGTGTGACTGAGGAGGGGGGGAGGGATGCGGACGGGCAGAGGAAGCAGGACTCCAGCCTGAGAGAATCAACCATGCCAAGTCTCCAGCAGCAGCAGATCCCAACAGGTTGGAGTGGAACAGCAGCAGCCAGCAGCAGTGACTCCGGTAAGACACATCTGTCTGTCACCACTGTTTTGTCCCTGATACCAATCTCTCCCGTGCCCTGTGTTCTGTCATGTCCCTGTCACCCCTGGCCTTGCCCTGCCACCCTTATCCTGGCCCTTTCACCCTTATCCTGGCCCTGTCACCCTTATCCTGGCCCTGTTACTCCTATCCTGGCCCTGTCACCCCTGTGCTTGCCCTGTCAACCCTATACTGGCCCCGTCACCCCTGTCCTGGTCCTGCCGCCCCTACCCTGGCCCTGTCACCCCTATCCTGTCCCTGTCATTTCTGTTCTGGCCCCGTCGCCCCTGTCCTGGCCCCGTCACCCCTGTCCTGGCACCGTCACCCCTGTTCTGACCCTGTCACCCCTGTCCTGGCCCCATCAACCCTGTTCTGACCCTGTCACCCCTGTCCTGGCCCTGTTACTGCATACCCTCCAACTACCTTTTATGGCATGTACAGTACCCGCAGCGCCTCCAGACCTCTCCCCAATGCACCACACCTCCGCACCTTCCCCTCCACCACATGCGGCACTCCACCCCTCCCCCACATGCTGTGCCTCCAGACCCCCTACACCACCCGCGGCTCCCACTCCTCCGCCCCTTCACCACCCACAGCACCTCCAGGCCCCCTCCACCATTCACCCCCCTTATATGTCTCCCCCCCACACCTGCCCCCCTCCACCCGCAGCATCTGCAGACACCCTCCTCCATCCGCGGTCCCCCCCTCACCCACCCCTCCCCCACCAATGGCACCCCCGCACCTGCCCCTCCACCACCTGCAGCACCTCCGGACCTCCTTTCCCATCCACCGCACCACCCGTACCTGCCCCTACCCTACCCATGGTGCCTGCGGTCCCCTACCCCACCCCCGGCACTCTCATCCCTTCCCATCCCACAGCACCTCCGGAACCCTTCACCCATCCACAGCATCCCCACACCTGCCCCTCTCCCACCTGTGGCACCCCTGCCCCTCCCCCACCTGCAGTGCCTCCGGACCCCTCCCCCATCTGCATCCCCCACTCCTCTGCCTCTCCCCCACCCGCAGTACCTCCCGAACCTTCCCCATCCGGGCCCCACCCCCACTTCTGCCCCCCCTCCACCCGCAGCATCTACATACACCATCAGCAGTCCCCCCCGCACCCGCTACATTCTGTACATCGTGCCCTGCAGGTGCTGTTCACGCCGTCGCAAGGGGCTGCGCCTCCTTCACCATCGCACGCCCTTTCATTGTGCAATATTTAACCACTAACAAAGGAATGCAGGTAATACTCCATATAATATAAATATTGAACCCCAGAAAGGCATGCAAGGGTTAAGGGGGTGTAGCCCCTTGCGACGGTGTGAAGAGCGCCCGTAGGGCGCGATGAAGCACCTAGTATATTGTATAATGACGGACCTGCTGGACACTGTCAGCACTGCAGACTCCTAAACTACTAGTATGAAGAAGATAGAAAGAAAAAAAAACACCACAGGTAGGTATACAATTATGGATGAGCGACTGCCAGTGCCGACACAGAGGTAGCTACAGCCGTGGACTACCGTACTGCGTCTGCTAGTATAGACTGGATGATAATGATATAAAAAATATATATATATCACTACTGCAGGACAGGTATATATTGTATAATGACGGACCTGCTGGACACTGTCAGCACTGCAGACTCCTAAACTACTAGTATGAAGAAGATAGAAAAAAAAACAAACCACCACAGGTAGGTATACAATTATGGACGAGCGACTGCCAGTGCCGACACAGAGGTAGCTACAGCCGTGGACTACCGTACTGCGTCTGCTAGTATAGACTGGATGATAATGATATAAAAAATATATATATATCACTACTGCAGGACAGGTATATATTGTATAATGACGGACCTGCTGGACACTGTCAGCTGTCACAACTGAGGGCCTGAGTTGACGGGAGGCAACCTCAGTTGTAGGGGCTGAGATGTAACGGAACCTGGGAGGTTGTATCAGACCCCTAGACATGTAAGTAACATGTAGAATAACTGCCCGAAGGCGTGACCACGACAACCAGGATAAAAGTCAATGATGTTTATTATGACAAACTCCGTAACACAGCAGAAAATAAGAAAACATAAAAGTCAGCAGGGCAATAATACAGTTCCTGGGTACTACAGGGTGGCAAGGGCCACAGGCACTGGTAGTGTGAGACAGTTCTAATAATCTTCTAGTTGGAAAGTCCTTACCAGGCCTGACTGTAGCAATGGAGAGAACCCAGGATCGTACCAGCTGGTGTTCCAGGAAAGGCTGGGCTGCTGAAGGTAAAACGGCTGCTGTGGATACTGGCTGGAACCAGACTGTTGTTGGTACGGAGTGGATACTGGCTGGAACCAGTTAAATAATAAACGAACTTGAGAGCGATGAAATAATAATACCGGTGGAGAGTGGTAAACTGCAGAAAGGACACCGGCCCTTTAAGGGAAGCTGTACACTGCTGGAAGCTGGGCTGGAAGCAGGTGATTGACTTGAGAGCGATGAAGTAATAATACCGGTGGAGAGTGGTAAACTGCAGAAAGGACACCGGCCCTTTAAGAGAAGTTGTACACTGCTGGAAGCTCGGCTGGAAGCAGGTGATTGCTGTAGCTGGAAACAGGTGAGTCCAGAATGGATCGGAGAGTCAGGCTACACCGCAGATGGAATGCTGGTGCGGGTCTCTATAGCAGAAGTCTGGAGACAGGAGCTGGAACCTGGAAGACAACCACAGGAGAGAGACAAACTGGAACTAGGTTAGACAACCAAAGCACTGACGCCTTCCTTGTTCAGGCACAGCTTACTTATACCTGCAGCAAGGAAGGGGTTGGCTAGGCAATTATGCAAATCAACAATACAGACAGCAGATTGGTGGAAATGATCAGATGACAAAAACCAAGATGGCTGCGCCCATGCAGACACTTGAAGGGAAGTTTGGTTTGTAATCCATGTGAGAATTGAAACAGTAATGGCGACGCCGGCCACAGGAGACAGGAGACGCCAGACTGACAAGCGCACATTTAACCACGCGGGCACAGCGGAGGCCGCGGCTGATGAAATCACCACTCTGACATTCTGCATGTGGAAACTCAGAAACAGCGGGATCCGGTCCTGGAATGCTGAGCCAGCCTTAGGAGGCATCTGAAGGGTAAGTAATGGCGTCCAGATACCCGGATCGTGACAGCACCCCCCCCTTTAGGAGTGGCCCCAGGACACTTCTTAGGCTTTAAAGGAAACTTTGCGTGGAAATTTCGGACCAAGGCAGGAGCATGGACGTCTGAGGCATTGGTCCAAGAGCGTTCTTCAGGACCATAGCCCTTCCAGTCAATGAGGTATTGTAACTGACCGTAACGGAAACGTGAGTCCAAAATCTTGGCCACCTCGTACTCGACTCCCCGTTGAGTCTGAACTTTGGGAGCTGGAGGAAGTGCGGAATGAAACCGATTCAGGATCAGCGGTTTCAACAAAGAAACATGAAATGTCCTGGGTATTTTCAAGAAGGATGGTAACTGTAACCTGTAGGCAACAGGATTGATGACTTGTTCAATCTTGAAGGGTCCGATGTAGCGAGGTGCAAATTTCATGCTGGGAACTCTCAACCTCAAATTCTTCGTGGACAACCACACACGATCACCCACCTTGAGAGCAGGAACCGCTCTACGCTTCCTATCGGCAAACTTTTTATACCTGAATGAGGCTTTAAGCAGGGCTGCGCGGACGTTCTTCCAGTTATTTGAAAACTGACGCAAGGTGACATCCACTGCTGGAACAGAAGTTGCGGGAAGCGGTTGGAATTCTGGGACTTTAGGGTGGAATCCATAATTAATGAAGAATGGTGTAGAAGAAGATGAGGAATGGTATTGATTGTTGTGGCTGAACTCGGCCCAAGGAAGGAGTTGAACCCAGTCATCTTGAGAGGAAGACACATATATACGGAGGAAGGCCTCCAAGTCCTGATTCACCCTCTCGGTCTGACCATTGGTCTGAGGATGGTAAGCCGTGGAAAACTTTAACTTGACTTGGAGGGCTTGACACAAACTTCGCCAAAATTTGGCTACAAATTGTACTCCACGATCCGAGATGATCTCTTCAGGAAGACCGTGAAGTCGGAAGATCTCTTGTATAAACACTTGAGCCAACTTGGAAGCTGACGGAAGACCGGTGAGAGGGATGAAATGTGCCATCTTGGTGAACCGGTCAACTACCACCCAGATGGTATTAAACTTGTTGCAGATAGGTAGATCGGAAACAAAGTCCATCGACAAATGGGTCCATGGTCGACGGGGAACAGATAATGGAACCAGTTGCCCCGCAGGCGACTGGCGGGAGACTTTGTGTTGGGCACACTTTGGGCAGGAGGCAATAAATTCCATAACGTCCTTTTTCAGAGTTGGCCACCAGTAGGACCTAGAAATAAATTCAAGGGTTTTCTGAATGCCTGTATGTCCAGCAAAACGGGAAGCATGGGCCCAATGCATGAGCTTCTTCCTTAGAACTGGCTTAACAAAACTTTTCCCTGGTGGAGGCGTAGAGTCCATCCCTACCGTGGAGAATGCCAACGGATTAATAATAGGATGCTTGTCTGCAGACTCGGACTCATTTTCTTGCTCCCATGAGCGGGAAAGGGCATCGGCCTTACGATTCTGAGAACCCGGACAGAACTGGAGTTTAAAGTCAAATCTGGAAAAGAAAAGTGCCCATCTGGCCTGACGAGGGTTGAGACATTGTGCGCCTTTGAGATATAAAAGATTTTTGTGGTCGGTAAGTATGGTGATTGAGTGGGAAGCTCCTTCCAACAGGTATCTCCACTCCTCCAGAGCGAGCTTGATGGCTAGCAACTCCTGATCGCCAATGGCATAGTTGCGCTCAGCTGGGGAGAACTTCCGGGAGAAGAAACTGCAAGGATGTAGATGTCCATCTTTGGCCTTCTGGGATAACACTGCTCCTACTCCAACGGAGGAGGCATCTACCTCTAAGATAAAAGGAGAGTCGGTGTCAGGCTGTTTCAGAACTGGTGCAGAGATGAACCGTTGCTTCAGAAGGTGAAAGGCCTGTGTAGCTTCCTCGGACCACTTGGACGGATTAGCACCTTTCTTGGTTAATGCAGTGATAGGCGCCACAATGGTGGAAAAGTCTCGTATAAATTTTCTATAATAATTGGCGAACCCTAAGAACCTCTGGACCCCTTTGAGGCTTAAGGGTATAGGCCAATTCTGGATTGCTTGGAGTTTCTCAGGATCCATCTCTAGTCCGGAACCGGACACAATGTAACCTAGAAACGGAATGGTTTTAACTTCAAACACACACTTCTCCAATTTACAATAGAGGTGATTGACACGGAGACGGGAAAGAACCTCTTTTACCCAGAAACGATGATCTTCGAGATTATTAGCAAAGATGAGGATGTCGTCTAGATAAACCACGACATGGCGGTACAAGATGTCCCTGAAGATCTCATTCACGAAGTGCTGGAAGACTGCTGGAGCGTTGCTCAATCCGAAGGGCATGACGAGGTACTCATAATGTCCGTCACGGGTGTTAAAGGCGGTCTTCCACTCGTCACCCTCACGGATTCGGATGAGATTGTAGGCACCCCTCAAGTCCAGCTTTGTGAAAATGGTTGCACCACTAACTCTATCAAAGAGCTCAGTAATCAGGGGTAAAGGGTATCGGTTCTTGACGGTAATGTCGTTCAGACCCCTGTAGTCGATGCACGGACGCAGACCACCGTCTTTCTTCTTAACGAAGAAGAAGCCTGCGCCGGCTGGAGAAGAAGATGGTCGGATGAAACCCTTCGCCAGGTTCTCTTTGATGTACTCTTCCATGGAGTGTGTCTCGGGCAGAGACAACGGATAAGTTCGGCCTCGCGGTGGAACCTTCCCTGGAATGAGGTCGATTGGGCAGTCCCATTCTCTATGAGGAGGAAGGATATCAGCAGAGGCTTTACTGAACACATCCGTGAAGTCTTGATATGGAGGAGGCGGAACATCAGTTGACCTGGGGAAGGAAGAACAAACAGGAAGAACTTTGGCTAAACAAGTCCCAGCACAGGAGGGACCCCATGCCAGTATTTGCGTAGTCGTCCAGTCAATTGATGGATTGTGGAGACGGAGCCATGGAAGGCCTAAAACCACTGGATGTGTGGCTCTTGGAATCACTAAAAAAGAAATATACTCAGAATGAAGAACTCCCACTCTCAGACGAACTGGAAGAGTCCTTAAGGAAATGACTGCGTCAAAAATCTTGCTGCCATCCACGGCAGTCAAAGAGATGGACGAGGACAGTCTCTCGGTGGGTAGGGACCACCGTTTAACATAAGCTTCGGTTATGAAATTCCCAGCTGCTCCGGAATCAAGGAGGGCAATGACGTTCCTGTAACGTTGAGCAATTTGGAGCGACACTGGGAGGTTACAGTCATGAGGAGATGGAGAGGAGATCATCACTCCTAGCCGGCCCTCTCCTTGGCGAACTAGGATCTGGAGTCCCGGACGTTTGGGACAGGCATTGATAGTGTGCGACGGAGCTGCACAGTAGAGACAGAGAGACTCAGAGAGACGTTTTCGGCGCTCAGCAGGAGATAGACGGGAACGACTAATTTGCATAGGCTCATCCTTGGATGGAGATGGTTGACGAGAAGGAGGAGCAGAAGATTTAGGAGTAGATGATCTTCCTCGCTCGGTTGCTCTCTCTCTAAAACGTAGATCAACCTTCGTGCAAAGAGAAATTAGCTCATCCAACTTAGAGGGCAAGTCTCTGGTAGCTAACTCATCCTTGATGCGTTCTGATAAGCCATGCCAGAATGCAGCATACAGGGCCTCGTCGTTCCATGCCAGTTCGGATGCCAGGATTTTAAACTGTATAAGATACTGTCCCACAGTACGTGTTCCCTGGCGTAAACGAAGAATCTCAGATGAAGCAGATGTCATCCGGCCTGGCTCGTCGAAGATGCGCCTGAATGTAGCTACAAAGTCAGTATAGGAGGATAGCAGGGGATCAGACTTCTCCCATAAAGGTGATGCCCAGTCAAGGGCTGAGCCACTGAGAAGGGAGATGATATAGGCAATTTTGGTACGGTCACTGAAGAAATTGCCAGGTAGAAGCTCAAAGTGGATTTCACATTGATTGAGAAATCCCCTGCAGAACCTTGGAGATCCATCAAATTTTGCTGGCGTTGGAAGATGAAGATGTGGACTGGAAATGGGTAAGGTGGGTGGGGTTACAGCTGGTGTCACTGTAGTGGACGCACCGGACGTGCCAGGTCCACGGAGGGTCGTTTGAATCCCATCCAGCCGTGTGGAGAGATCCTGGAGACAGCGGATGATGTGGCCCTGTGCAGCCTCCTGATGTTCAAGTCGGGCTGCCAGTTCTTGCATCGGCCTGGCCGCTTGATCCTGGTCTCCGGCTGGATTCATTAGGTCAGTGCTTACTGTCACAACTGAGGGCCTGAGTTGACGGGAGGCAACCTCAGTTGTAGGGGCTGAGATGTAACGGAACCTGGGAGGTTGTATCAGACCCCTAGACATGTAAGTAACATGTAGAATAACTGCCCGAAGGCGTGACCACGACAACCAGGATAAAAGTCAATGATGTTTATTATGACAAACTCCGTAACACAGCAGAAAATAAGAAAACATAAAAGTCAGCAGGGCAATAATACAGTTCCTGGGTACTACAGGGTGGCAAGGGCCACAGGCACTGGTAGTGTGAGACAGTTCTAATAATCTTCTAGTTGGAAAGTCCTTACCAGGCCTGACTGTAGCAATGGAGAGAACCCAGGATCGTACCAGCTGGTGTTCCAGGAAAGGCTGGGCTGCTGAAGGTAAAACGGCTGCTGTGGATACTGGCTGGAACCAGACTGTTGTTGGTACGGAGTGGATACTGGCTGGAACCAGTTAAATAATAAACGAACTTGAGAGCGATGAAATAATAATACCGGTGGAGAGTGGTAAACTGCAGAAAGGACACCGGCCCTTTAAGGGAAGCTGTACACTGCTGGAAGCTGGGCTGGAAGCAGGTGATTGACTTGAGAGCGATGAAGTAATAATACCGGTGGAGAGTGGTAAACTGCAGAAAGGACACCGGCCCTTTAAGAGAAGTTGTACACTGCTGGAAGCTCGGCTGGAAGCAGGTGATTGCTGTAGCTGGAAACAGGTGAGTCCAGAATGGATCGGAGAGTCAGGCTACACCGCAGATGGAATGCTGGTGCGGGTCTCTATAGCAGAAGTCTGGAGACAGGAGCTGGAACCTGGAAGACAACCACAGGAGAGAGACAAACTGGAACTAGGTTAGACAACCAAAGCACTGACGCCTTCCTTGTTCAGGCACAGCTTACTTATACCTGCAGCAAGGAAGGGGTTGGCTAGGCAATTATGCAAATCAACAATACAGACAGCAGATTGGTGGAAATGATCAGATGACAAAAACCAAGATGGCTGCGCCCATGCAGACACTTGAAGGGAAGTTTGGTTTGTAATCCATGTGAGAATTGAAACAGTAATGGCGACGCCGGCCACAGGAGACAGGAGACGCCAGACTGACAAGCGCACATTTAACCACGCGGGCACAGCGGAGGCCGCGGCTGATGAAATCACCACTCTGACATTCTGCATGTGGAAACTCAGAAACAGCGGGATCCGGTCCTGGAATGCTGAGCCAGCCTTAGGAGGCATCTGAAGGGTAAGTAATGGCGTCCAGATACCCGGATCGTGACATCAGCACTGCAGACTCCTAAACTACTAGCATGAAGAAGATAGAAAGAAAAAAAACCACCACAGGTAGGTATACAATTATGGACGAGCGACTGCCGACACAGAGGTAGCTACAGCCGTGGACTACCGTACTGCGTCTGCTAGTATAGACTGGATGATAATGATATAAAATATATATATATATATATATCACTACTGCAGGACAGGTATATATTATATAATGACGGACCTGCTGGACACTGTCAGCACTGCAGACTCCTAAACTACTAGTATGAAGAAGATAGAAATATAATGAATGACGGACCTGCTGGACACTGTCAGCAGAATGCGTTTATAGAATAAAATAAAAAAACACCACACGAGTGTTTAACTTTTTCAGGCAGACAATATACTGGTGGTCACTGCTGGTCAGTCACACTGGCACTCTGGCAGCAAAAGTGTGCACTGTTAAATATGTACTCCTGCCATAACTGCTCCCCAGTCTCCCCCACAATTAAGCTGTGTGAGCAGTGAGCACTACTCAGCACAGTCAGATATACATAGATGATATTATCATGCAGCACACTGAGGCTGAGCACAGATATGGTATGTGACTGTGTATCGTTTTTTTTCAGGCAGAGAACGGATTATATTAAATAATAAATAAAACTGGTGGTCACCACTAGTATAACTATCAGCAAAACTCTGCACTCTCTGAGTACTCCTAATGCTCCAGTAAATCAAGTGTCTCACTCTCTATCTAAACGGAGAGGACGCCAGCCACGTCCTCTCCCTATCAATCTCAATGCACGTGTGAAAATGGCGGCGACGCGCGGCTCCTTATATAGAATCCGAGTCTCGCGATAGAATACGAGCCTCGCGAGAATCCGACAGCGGGATGATGACGTTCGGGCGCGCTCGGGTTAGCCGAGCAAGGCGGGAAGATCTGAGTCTGCCTCGGACCCGTGTAAAAAGCGTGAAGTTCGGGGGGGTTCGGATTCCGAGGAACCGAACCCGCTCATTACTACTTTACAGGTGTGTCTCTTTCAGGACTGACGTTAAAATCTTGAATCTGTTTCATTAGGTTATTTGGGTTAGGGGTGGACATGAGTACACTGCCATTGTCTGGGCAAGCAGGCAAATCTGGTGGCATATCATTTCTACACTCCATCCCGCAGGGATACATGCAAAGCAGAATGAACACTGCCCCGCTGTGGATATTCAGGGTCTAGGATTGCTGTTGGTCCCCTTTTAATAAATGTTTGTGCTGGCAGTGGTGAACCCAGGGGAGGGGGGGGGGGTTCCGAGCACCCAGAACCCCCCTCCACCCAAAAAAAATTTTTTGTTTTTTTTGTTTGCTGCATGAGTATTATTAACTAGGTGCTTCATCGCGCCCTACGGGCGCTCTTCACACCGTCGCAAGGGGCTACACCCCCTTAACCCTTGCATGCCTTTCTGGGGTTCAATATTTATATTATATGGAGTATTACCTGCATTCCTTTGTTAGTGGTTAAATATTGCACAATGAAAGGGCGTGCGATGGTGAAGGAGGCGCAGCCCCTTGCGACGGCGTGAACAGCACCTGCAGGGCACGATGTACAGAATGTAGCGGGTGCGGGGGGGACTGCTGATGGTGTATGTAGATGCTGCGGGTGGAGGGGGGGCAGAAGTGGGGGTGGGGCCCGGATGGGGAAGGTTCGGGAGGTACTGCGGGTGGGGGAGAGGCAGAGGAGTGGGGGATGCAGATGGGGGAGGGGTCCGGAGGCACTGCAGGTGGGGGAGGGGCAGGGGTGCCACAGGTGGGAGAGGGGCAGGTGTGGGGATGCTGTGGATGGGTGAAGGGTTCCGGAGGTGCTGTGGGATGGGAAGGGATGAGAGTGCCGGGGGTGGGGTAGGGGACCGCAGGCACCATGGGTAGGGTAGGGGCAGGTACGGGTGGTGCGGTGGATGGGAAAGGAGGTCCGGAGGTGCTGCAGGTGGTGGAGGGGCAGGTGCGGGGGTGCCATTGGTGGGGGAGGGGTGGGTGAGGGGGGGACCGCGGATGGAGGAGGGTGTCTGCAGATGCTGCGGGTGGAGGGGGGCAGGTGTGGGGGGGAGACATATAAGGGGGGTGAATGGTGGAGGGGGCCTGGAGGTGCTGTGGGTGGTGAAGGGGCGGAGGAGTGGGAGCCGCGGGTGGTGTAGGGGGTCTGGAGGCACAGCATGTGGGGGAGGGGTGGAGTGCCGCATGTGGTGGAGGGGAAGGTGCGGAGGTGTGGTGCATTGGGGAGAGGTCTGGAGGCGCTGCGGGTACTGTACATGCCATAAAAGGTAGTTGGAGGGTATGCAGTAACAGGGCCAGGACAGGGGTGACAGGGTCAGAACAGGGTTGACGGGGCCAGGACAGGGGTGACAGGGTCAGAACAGGGGTGACGGTGCCAGGACAGGGGTGACGGGGCCAGGACAGGGGCGACGGGGCCAGAACAGAAATGACAGGGACAGGATAGGGGTGACAGGGCCAGGGTAGGGGCGGCAGGACCAGGACAGGGGTGACGGGGCCAGTATAGGGTTGACAGGGCAAGCACAGGGGTGACAGGGCCAGGATAGGAGTAACAGGGCCAGGATAAGGGTGACAGGGCCAGGATAAGGGTGAAAGGGCCAGGATAAGGGTGGCAGGGCAAGGCCAGGGGTGACAGGGACATGACAGAACACAGGGCACGGGAGAGATTGGTATCAGGGACAAAACAGTGGTGACAGACAGATGTGTCTTACCGGAGTCACTGCTGCTGGCTGCTGCTGTTCCACTCCAACCTGTTGGGATCTGCTGCTGCTGGAGACTTGGCATGGTTGATTCTCTCAGGCTGGAGTCCTGCTTCCTCTGCCCGTCCGCATCCCTCCCCCCCTGCTCAGTCACACACCGCAGACCTCGCGCAGCTGCCGGGCACTGTGGTAAGGTGAGACTGGAAATGACTGGTTAGCCCCCAGGAGATGCTGCGGCTGGAGGGAGGAGGGGGTCATAGCATGCAGCTTGGATTTCTGCAGCGCTACCCGCCAGCTAAAGTGTGTGAATGAGCTGGGCGCACCTCACTGCGGGTGGCAGCGCTGCAGCTAGCGGTGGGGTTGCCGGGGCTGGAGATAACAGAGGCAGTACGGAACCTACACAGCGGCAGGTGCCCCACAAAACTGCAGCTAAGAAGTGTGGAGTGTGCTAGAAAGTGACGCTCCTCCGCGCCAGAGAGACCCTGCTGAGTATGCCGATGTGGGGGGTCAAGCACACAGTGAGCCGGTGCCCGTCTGTCTGTATGACATACCCCTCACCCACCCCCATACCTCCCAAATGTCCCGATTTTCGCGGGACAGTCCCATTTTTTGGGGTCTGTCCCGCTGTCCCACCCGCGGGTCGCAGTGTCCCGCGGTGGGGGGGCAGTTGGAAAGCTCCTGTACTCGTTGTTCTGCTTAGCAGAGCAGCGGTGAATAATGGAGACAGAGGGAGAGGGGGCATCAGGGGGTACGGATTAAGGGGGGGTTCCAGCAGCAGAGCCGGATTAGGGAGGGGGGGGCAGGGGGTACGTACCGTTGGCCCCACAGTTTTAGGGGGCCCCCCGGCTCGAGTAGCTCTGTCCCATCTCAGAAGCTCCCCCGTCCTACCAGCAACAGCGGCAGCATTGTGCTACAGTCAGCACACGCTGCTGTGTATTGGCAGGTCTGTGGTGTTACAGGGAGGCAGCAGTCTCCCTGCTTTCTTCTGCCTGTGCGGGTGTGTAGGGGGGAGCGACCACCCCCTCTGGATTTAGCCCTAGCTGAGGGGCCAAAATCCCATTTAAAAAATAAAAGTAAAAAAATCTGAATTTGCATAAGGGGGCGTGGCCGCGCGGGCGCGATTAGGCCACGCCCCTAACCCCACAGCAGGCACAGCAATGAGATAGGGCTCCACTGTCTCAAGTGCCCTGGGCCCCCCGGACTCATAATCAGCCCCTGGGGGCATGCCAGCAGCTCACAGAGCGCTGGGCATGCCCCCTCACTGACGAAAACGGGGCCCTCCCGTGAAGCCATGCCCCCTTTTCGCTGTGTGTGTGTGTGTGTGTGTGTGTGTGTGTGTGTGTGTGTGTGTGTGTGTGTGTGCGCGTGTGTCCCTCCTTCTGCCTGAAGACAGCTCCTGCCGAAAGCTGGGAGGTATGCACCCCTGCCTGTGCCATGCCCATACCATCTGCTTCTGCTCCTAGTCTCCTGTAGATTTGGCCAGATCTGTGACTCATTTGACTAACTCCACCCAGTCTTGTGACTCCGCCCAGCGTTAGCAAATGAATCACAAGGTCACAGAATAGGGCTATTATATAGGAGATGGCTGTCTAGTGTCCTCTGCAGCCTGCTGTCTTCCTGGTGGCACTTGTAAGTGCTTAATAAAAGTTTACTTAATTTTAATTATAGTACATACAGTATATATCCATGTGCATGCATATATATACACATGTATATACATACATGCATATAAACACACACACACACACATATGATATATATGCATGTGTATATATACGTGTACTGTGTGTGTGTGTGTGTGTGTATATATATATATATATATATATATATATATACAATGAATTCACACTCACTGCTGCAAATTACATCATGGGCGGTGCTCCATAAAGGGCTCTCAAATAGTCCAAAATATATCCATGAAGAGTACAGGCACTCACCACTTCCTTGATTATAATGAATTTAATATACCTCACAGGTGTATCTAACATGGAGATGAACGACAGCATGTCAGCAAAAATGTCGACGTTTCGGCTCCATCCGAGCCTTTGTCAAGACAGACAAAATCACATCAGGTTTACACCCAGCAGCCTGATGTGATTTTGTCTGTCTTGACAAAGGCTCGGATGGAGCCGAAACGTCTACATTTTTGCTGACATGCTGTCGTTCATCTCTATGTGTGATACACCTGTGAGGTATAATAAATTCATTATCATCAAGGAAGTGGTGAGTGCCTGTACTCTTCATGGATAGATATATATATATATATATATATGTGTGTGTATGCATGTTTAATATGCTATGTATATGTGTGTGTATATATATATATATACATATATGTGTGTATATACGGTATATATATACGTGTATATATGTGTGTATGTATATATATATATATATATATATATACATATATTGTCAAAGTCGGAAAATATTGCAGTACACGCATCACGTACAAACCACACACAGATGGCCTTTGCGCGTGTACTTGTTCTCCCGTGCATGCACATACTCGCAATTTGCGTATGGTCGCTCCCGCGGTCCTGCGCGTGGTATGGGTATTTACGGCCGAGTTTATGAACGCATGGAGAACTATCAAAACACATTACATATTTAATCCAAATAGTGCACAATGTACACATAGGGGTATATTTACTAAGGTCCCGATTTTGACCGAGATGCCGTTTTTTCTTCAAAGTGTCATTTCGGTAATTTACTAAGCAAAAATCTCGGCAGTGATGAGGGCATTCGTAATATTTTGGAAGTCTTAGGAAAAAAATCACGAATCAATACACCATCGGTCAAATACGCCTGCAATTTGGTAGAAATCGGTAATTTACTAAAAAGTGCAAATCACAAACACTGCCGACAATAGCCAAACACTGCCGTGCAGAAATACAATTCGTGAAAAAGTGCTAAAAAAAACCAGACCTGCTTTTTTATCTCGTGTTTGGATAGGCATGAGATCCGTGCATGTTTATCAGTGGGAATGGGATGGGAAAGTGTTTATTTAAAAAAAAAAAATTGCGTGGGGTCCCCCCTCCTAAGCCAAACCAGCCTCGGGCTCTTTGAGACGGTCCTGGTTGCAAAAATATGGGGGGAAAAATTATAGAGGTTCCCCCATATTTAAACAACCAGCACCGGGCTCTGCGCCTGGTCCTGGTTCCAAAAATACGGGGGACAAAAAGCGTAGGGGTCCACCGTATTTCTGAAACCAGCACCGGGCTCCAGTAGCCAGATACATAATGCCACAGCCGGGGGACACTTTTATATAGGTCCCGGCGGCCCTGGCATTACATAACCAACTAGTCACCCCTGGCCGGGGTACCCTGGAGGAGTGGGGACCCCTTCAATCAAGGGGTCCCCCCCCCTCCAGCCACCCAAGGACCAGGGGCGAAGCCCAAGGCTGTCCCCCCCATCCAAGGGCTGCGGATGGGAGGCTGATAGCCGTTGTGTAAAAAAATGAATATTGTTTTTAGTAGCAGTACTACAAGTCCCAGCAAGCCTCCCCCGCAAGCTGGTACTTGGAGAACCACAAGTACCAGAATGCGGCGGAAATCCGGGCCCGCTGGTACCTGTAGTACTACTACTAAAAAAATACCCCAATAAAAAGCGGTTGACCAAAAGTAACCTCACCGCTGACCACAAAGTTCCCACCATTGGTTACAATGGAGCGCATAGGTGCTACATTGTAACACTGCCGTGTGCCGCCTGTCATACAGTACAGGAGCACACAGCCAATCAGGAGGGTGCCACAACGTGGTGCTCCCTGATTGGCTGATGGAACCCTCTTAGACTTAAGTCAGAGGGGGTTCCTGGCATTCGGGGAAAGGGGTCCCATGTGAAAACATGGGGCCCCTTTCAGTGCGAGGTCGGGTATCCGTTTTTTTATTTTGACAAGTATGTCAGGCTATGCAAGTGCAGACACCCAACTGTGAGGATTGATACAACTGCTGTGAACAAAAAAGACCAGGCCTACTGACGAAGTCGAATGACGAAACGCGTATGGGCGTGGTCTGACGTTTGGATTTGGAATTAAGAATATTCCGTTCGCACGGTGGGGTAAATTATATGCCGGTTATACGAGCGGTGGTTTGACCGCCTTTTATGGTACGGGTTTTACTTGTCACCAATTTGGACTTTTTAAATAAAATTCCTGTACTCTTTTAATGCACTATTGGCGCTCCCTGCTTCTTCAATTTTTTGGCATATATATATATATATATAAAATACACTAGTTACCGGCCCGTCAAAATGTCGGAACATCGTAACAGTAATGTCAGTGTCGGTGGCTGTGTGCACCATATATTCACCGCAAGCACGCAAAACACTTTAATTCCCCCTGCACAGATGAGGAGCAGCATTGGTATTTTATTACATAGTGGGTGTGTATATATATATATATATATATATATGTATATAGAGTGGTCGAAGTGGGCCGGTATGTGGCGGTATGGCATACCGGCACTTCTCCACAGACCAGGAAGTTTTTTGTTTTTTTTAATCAACTCCTGCTATGGCCGATCGTGCTCATGTTCTTCCCACCGCTGCTCCCAGTCACGGCGGTTGGTGCCGGAGCTGTGAGCCACACTACTCCCCAGCAGTTACGGCGGACACACACTCCCCCCTCCCTCCTCCAGCAGCCGCTCGCGCAGAGTGCCTCGATTCCTCCAATTACTCAACCGGGCGGCCGCGTCACCATGGGGCTGCATAGACGCTGGCGCTCGGATCCTTCTGCTGCCGGCCCCCTCTTCGGGCTGTGCCAGGGTCCACGCCGCGGGACTCCTTTGTTGACAGTGACACCCTGCAGCTCAAGCTAAGGTTGACGACATGGTGGTGGTGAGTGACTGCTGGAGAGCCCAGAGCCCTCCTGCCCCCCCATTCCCCATGTGTGTGGACCTTGCCTCTGTGTATGACACCTTGTGCCCCCCTGCCCCCCTCCTGCTGCCTATGTGTGTGTGTCACCCAGTGCTCCCCTACCCTTGTTGCCCTGTGTGATGACAACCTGTGCCCTTATGGTGCTCTGTACACCCCCTGCATGTGTGACACCCTGTCCCCCATGTTTCGTCTCATACCGTGTGCTATAATGTGAATTTTGGCTCATTCTGTGTGCTATATTGTTAATTTTGGCTCATACCATGAGCTATATTGTGAATTTCGGCTCATACCTTATGCTATAATGTGAATTTCGGACTCATACGGTGTGCTGTAATGTGAATTTCGGCTCATACCGCGTGCTATAATGTGAATTTGATCTCATACCATGTGCTATAAAGTGACTTTTGTCTCATACCATGTGCTATAATGTGATTTTCGTCTCATACCATGTGCTATAATGTGAATTTCGTCTCATACCGTGTGCTATAATGTGAATTTCGGCTCATTCTGTGTGCTATATTGTTAATTTTGGCTCATACCATGAGCTATATTGTGAATTTCGGCTCATACCTTGTGCTATAATGTGAATTTTGGCTCATTCGTGTGCTATAATGTGAATTTCGTCTCATACCGTGTGCTATAATGTGAATTTCGGACTCATACCGTGTGCTGTAATGTGAATTTCGTCTCATACCATGTGCTATAATGTGATTTTCGTCTCATACCATGTGCTATAATGTGATTTTCGTCTCATACCATGTGCTATAATGTGACTTTCGTCTCATACCATGTGCTATAATGTGATTTTCGTCTCATACCATGTGCTATAATGTGAATTTCGTCTCATACTGTGTGCTATAATGTGAATTTCATCTCATACCATGTGCTATAATGTGATTTTCGTCTCATACCATGTGCTATAATGTGATTTTCGTCTCATACCATGTGCTATAATGTGACTTTCGTCTCACACCATGTGCTATAATGTGATTTTCGTCTCATACCATGTGCTATAATGTGAATTTCGTCTCATACCATGTGCTATAATGTGAATTTCATCTCATACCATGTGCTATAATGTGACTTTCGTCTCATTCTATGTGCTATAATGTGAATTTCGTCTCATACCGGGTGCTATAATGTGAATTTTGGCTCATACTGTGTGGTATAAAAGTGAAAGGGGCATCAGTACTAGATTGTATAAGGGGTCCTACTACACTGAAGGACCCCCCCCCCCCTAAGTTGCCCTGGGCCACCTGAAGGCTTAATCCAGCCCTGGTCTAGCAGTTCTTGCGCACCCTGGGTAGAACGCCTGTAGCATTACAGCAGCAATCTGTCCTGAAGTTCCCACTTAAGGCCCATACACACTGGGTGATTTTGAGCTGAAAGCAGCTCACTTTTGGTGTGTTGAGCTGCTTTCAGTTCAAAACCGCCCAGTGTATATGCCCCGGCGATGAGCGGTGAGCGCTGATGCGCACTCCCGCTTCATCGCTGGTATTACCAGTAGATGAACGGCGGGGTGAGCGGCTTTCCATAGTGTCCTGCTATGCCCAGTGTGTATGCACTTTAAGAGTCAGCTGGATGGGATGTACTAGATAAAACCTGTTTCCTGGGTTTTACTGCATATCATGTATGTATTAAGACTTGGTGTGTGGTTGGGGGGGGAGGGGGGCAGCAGGCTGAAATTTTGCCTAGGATGCTGAGAAACCTTGCTCCGGCCCTGCTTACACCACATCAGAAAGTTATAGCTGTTTAAATGGTTGCAGAAAAAAGGGATTCACCTTTACAGGATAAGAGGGGACAGACTAAGGTTATAAGGTGATGTTTGGTATCCAGCTGTAGGGTATTTTAAGGGAAACATTCCGGTGTTGGTTTGCGGAAGATCGCATGTTCCTGCTGATAGTTATGTGCAGAAATAGAATATAGATATAAACTGTATTTACTGTACATTATGTATGTGGGGGGAATCCAGAGGAGACCACCCACAAGAGCAGTTAAGAAAGACATCGCCCACCTATTCAAACAGACCTATGACCTCTCCTTTACTGTAAATGACCATCCCTGTGTCCAATGGACAAAGGGATTACAGTATCCATTGTGTTATGTTTTGGATGAAGTGAATAAAGAGAGCCTGCAGCAGGCTTGGTCACACAAAGACTCACAAACGTTATCTATTTGATTAACGGAGGACTGGACCAGGAAGCGCAAGCGAATATTCTCACGTATGTACCTTGACTGTAGCCATTTACTCTGTTGTATTGTAGTGTATGAATTGTATTGTTAACCCCCTTTCAGATATATTACTCTGTGGTGTCGGAACCCAGTGTTTAACTACAAATCGGTGTTGTGTCCTCTTTTTCCTGCTAGGGTTAAAAGTGAATTACATTGCCTAACTGTATAAGATTCAAAAGTGTATTAATAAGGTGTGTACGCGATGATGGTACTTTGTACCGTCAGCGCTGCATAAGGTGTAAAGTGTAATATCATTGCACTGCATTGCTGCATAAGGTTTAAAGTGTAATAGCATCACACTGCATTGTTGCATAAGGTTTAAAGTGTATTCATTATTGTATTGATTATCTGTATAAGGTTTAAGGTATATCAATTGAGTGTGTACGCGCTGCGTGTACTTTGTACCCTCAGCGCGGCGTTTGTACGCAGAGTCCGTACATGGTACGGGACTCATTACGCAAATAGCGTAAAAGGTATATAGAGTGAATATTAAGTTTAGCGGCCGTAGCGGCTCCATGGTAAAAGTGTGTTATAAGGTATAGCTTTATGGTTTAAGATAATATCGACATTATCAATATATATATATATATATACACAGACACACTAGTTTTACGGACCCAGCATATCCTGGGTCACCTCAGTCCTCACCCCCGTGATTGGCTCCACCCAGTTCTGGAAACCCCCCCATGCAAATCCTGCGTTCGCCACTGGCTGGACTGTCGATCTGTGGGGCTGTAAAATCTATTTCAGACAGCCGGGGGTACTGTGAAACATATGGTGATGCTCCTGATATAGGTGTCAGTGGTTGAGGCATCGGTGGGTGTATTACCGGTACGTCAGCTGGTGGGGCTGCCTGTACCAATACTGGTGGCTGAGGTGGGTTACCTAATGATAAGGTGGGTACATAGGGTGGTGGATTTTGGGTACTAACTCTTCCTCCATCCTTTTTCTTGTCTCATCTTGTACCTCTTGTGCCACTGCCTGCCATATTCTGCATGTGTCAGTGCAATTTTCTCTTGCTATCCAAGCTGAATCTAGTGTCCCTTCTGTAGGGAAACCCGCTCTTTTAAAGATTTTGCAGATTCCCTACAGGGATATCTTACCCTCCCTTTCTTCATCTGCCTCTCTGGGGGTCTGTCCCTGGCCCTTGCTACCCTGTGCACCCATATTCTGGGGTAGCTAATCACAAAATATCCCTTTAACTTTAAATTATTGGGCTGCCTACGCATGCACTTATAGCTATGCTAGTGAGAATAAGTACTGAATAGCTCTGAATATGTGACAATATTACTTTATCACCTATACACCTTGGGATACCTTGTCTTTGTTAGCACGCTCCACTCATTTGCTTAAAAACTATTTACACAGCTTTAATCTTCTAATGCACAACAGGAATCTTCAGTATGCACACACAATTTTTGTTTC
Source organism: Pseudophryne corroboree (assembly GCF_028390025.1). NCBI lineage: Eukaryota > Metazoa > Chordata > Amphibia > Anura > Myobatrachidae > Pseudophryne > Pseudophryne corroboree. The sequence continues at coordinate 1,026,865,604 of NC_086445.1, forward strand.
TTTTTCCATCTAGCCCACGGCTATTGTCTATACCAGCAATCTGTCTCCTCACCTTCAACCACAAGAGTTCTTACAGATTCAGGGGTTCAGGCAGTTTATGAATGCTTTGTCTACACAAGGGCATACCATCTTTTGGTATGAAATTCACTGGCAAGTACAACAGCACCTCTGGCCACACATGTCCCACCAACGCAGTTAAACCAATATTATCTAAATGAGTGTTACCAGTACAATAAAAATTTCCTTTATGTGACACACAGTCAAAATCTGAAACTTCAATTATAGCCTCTATACGGGGGAACACTTCCCCCGAATGTTTCCTTAAAATTATAGCACTTGTACATTCAGAGCAATAACCTTTTAAGTGACACAATCGTTCAAAACCCGGACCTGGTGTCCCTTGATTATTCATATATATATATATATATATATATATATATATATATATATATTACAGATATCTTTATACATATAATCAAAACAGACAACTGGGTTTGTTAGAATCTTGCTTACCACACACAGATGAACAACTGATACAAAGCAAAAGCACTGAGCATGAGCAAAGAAGTGGAAAATCACACTTTCAGTTTAATCACCATACGGATTTGATGGTCAGTGGTTGTGCTGTGCTGTCGGCGGGCTGATGTCAACTGTCACGGTGTTGAGATCCCGGACGAGCCCCCAAGTAATGTTAGGGATATTCTATTTGTCTAGCAATATCCTTCAGTTGTCTGATGTTTCTTGTACCAGCTTCTGGGAGTCAGAAATCAAAACACAAATGCAGTATCTATGTCAAAGCTGATTCTGAGCTGTGCTCGTTTACTTTCTAGGTTTTTTTTGTGCAAAGTTTCACATAATGAATACAAAATTAATACGTCACAAAGGGGTTTGGTAATAACTACAAATTTCTACAGAACAATACAGAACATTTTAGCAACATTACAAATTTCTGCATTTCAGCAAGTACTCATGAGTCTCTTAGCCCAGAGAGTTGTATCCTTTAGTTGTTATCAGTGTTCCCTCAAGGTTGGACGGCTGAAACATTCCACTTCTAATTATTGGTACTTGTTGGTGTAGAGACACGTCTGTTTTTGTGAGAACATATCTGCTATAAACTGCTTAAGGTTCAAAACACACATATTTTTCTTATAATTGATTTGCAAGCATCTAATTTAAACCTTACATCATTATCATTGGGGACTTTAATTACTCGGAAATAAATTGGAACATAGAAACAGTAACTACAGCTAGGGGTAACAAGTTCTTAAACATGCTAAAAGATCATTACTTGTCCCAGGTAATCGAGGAGCCAACTAGGCAAAGGACTCTACTGGACCTAGTACTAACTAATAATGAGGAGATAATATCAAATACTAAAGTAGGGGAGATCTTAGGAAATAATAATCATAATATGATCACATTCGATATCGGCTTCTAAAAACAACACTATAAGGGACTAACTAAGACTTTAAACTTTAGAAAATCTAATTTCAACTTGCAGAAACAAGCCATGAAGTACATCAATTGGGAAATTGTAAGTCATGGTAAGAATACGGCTGAAATGTGGGAAGTTTTTACAACTGTGCTCACTAAGTACACTCATTTGTTCATTCCCAAGGTCAACAAAAACAGCAGTAGTAAATTCAAACCAATGTGGCTTAATGAGGTCAAGGAACTAATGGATAAAAAGAGGCGTGCTTTCAAAGCATTTAAGTCTGACAGGAAGGCGGAATCATTCCAGTTCTACAAGGAATGTAACAAAAAATGTGCAGCCAAAATAGAAAACGAAAAACAAATCGCAATGGAGAGTAAAACAAACCCCCAAAAGTTCTTTAAGTATATAAACGGTAAAAGTTTAAAAAAGGAGAATATTGGACCACTAAAGGGCGAGTTGGATGTCTTGATTAATAATGATAGGGAAAAAGCAGAGCTATTGAATAAATTCTTTTCATCTGTATTCACGAGAGAGGACCGGTTGATGAGAGTAGAGCACAACATAAGCTATAATAACGACCCGTTGTTTAGTACTTGGTTAAACGAGGAAGTAGTCTGGGAGAGACTAAGTAAATTTAAGATAAATAAATCTCCTGGACCAGATGGACTTCACCCCAGGGTTCTTATAGAACATAACTCAGAGCTATTGAGACCCCTATATTTGATTTTCTGTGAGTCAATTACATCAGGAATGATACCGAAGGACTAGCGTATAGCAGAGGTAGTCCCAATATTTACAAAAGGAAATTAAAACTCATCCGGTAACTATAGACCAGTAAGTTTGACATCTATAGTGGGGAAAATACTGGAAGGTATATTAAGGGATAGCATACTAGAGTACTTGGATACCTCCAAGGTTATTACTAGGAATCAGCATGGTTTTGTGTAGGACAGGTCATGTCAAACTAACTTAATAAGCTTCTACAAGAAAGTGAGCGATAATATTGATCATGGTAAAGCAGTGGATGTGATCTTTTTTTTATTTTGCTATGGCCTTTGACAAGGTCTCACACAAGAGACCAATTTTCAAATTAAGAAAGCTTGGGGTAGGAAACAGTATCTGTACATGGGTGAGTAATTGGCTGTACAACAGGGAATAGCAAGTGGTGATTAATGGGATGTTCTCTGAATGGGCCTCAGTGCTCAGTGGAATACCGCAGGGTTCGGTACTAGGGCCATTGCTGTTTAACATATTCATTAATGACCTAGGAGTGGGCCTAGAAAGCACAGTGTCAATTTTCGCAGATGATACTAAACTATGTATAGTAATTAACTCAGACAAGGATGTTGAGTCTCTATGGAGTGATTTATCTAGACTGGAGGTCTGGGCAGACAAATGGAGAAGGAGGTTCAACATAGACAAATGTAAAGTTATGCACTTTGGGACTAAGGGGCTCATTCCGAGTTGATCGTAGCTGTGCTAAATTTAGCACAGCAATGATCATCTTGCAAGACATACGGGGGGGACGCCCAGTACAGGGCTACTCCGCCCCGCATGTCAGTGCCGCTTCCCCCCCGCACAGGTACAGAAGCATCGCACAGTGGCGATGCTTTTGTACTTGAAGAGTAACTCCTGGCCAGCGCAGCTCCTGCGGCTGGCCGGGAGTTACTTGTCGCTGCCCCGGGTCGCATCGGCTGCGTGTGATGTCACGCAGCCATTGCGGCCCGCCCCCGCACGGTGCAGCCACGCCTGCATTGGCCGGACTGCACCCCAAAAACGGCTAGATGCCACCGTGCCGCTTCCTCCCACCTAGCGAACACCTCTGCCTGTCAATCAGGCAGAGGCGATTGCTAGGTAACGACGGCCTTCGGCCGCCTGGCATGTGCCAGTGCACTGCGGCACTGGCGCTTGCGCAGTTCCGACCTGATCACTGCAAACAACTGCAGCGTGCGATCGGGTCGGAAGAACAATAGGGCAGCCTAGAAACTAAATGGGGAATATGTAGAGATAACGGTAGTTGAAAAAGATTTGGGGGTGCTCATCGATAATAGACTTAGTAGCAGTACACAATGTCAAAATGCAACAAAAGCAAATAAGATGTTAGCATGCATAAAACGGGGAACGGAGACAAGGGATAGGAGTGTAAGTTTATAAATGGACTAGATAAACTCCTAATTGAAAGAAATATCCAAGGATACAGCATTTAAATTAAATACAATTTTGTAAAATATAGAGATGAGCGGGTTCGGTTTCTCTGAATCCGAACCCGCACGAACTTCATGTTTTTTTTCACGGGTCCGAGCGACTCGGATCTTCCCGCCTTGCTCGGTTAACCCGAGCGCGCCCCCGAACGTCATCATGACGCTGTCGGATTCTCGCGAGACTCGGATTCTATATAAGGAGCCGCGCGTCGCCGCCATTTTCACACGTGCATTGAGATTGATAGGGAGAGGACGTGGCTGGCGTCCTCTCCATTTAGATTAGGAGAGAGAGAGAGAGATTGACCTGAGGCTGATACTGTAGAAGAGAGTGCAGAGTTTAGTGACTGACCACAGTGACCACCAGCAGTGCAGTTGTTTTATTTAATATATCCGTTCTCTGCCTGAAAAAAACGGTACACACAGTGACTCAGTCACATACCATATCTGTGTGCACTGCTCAGCCCAGTGTGCTGCATGCCTGCATCATCTATGTATATATTATATATCTGACTGTGCTCAGCTCACACAGCTTATAATTGTGGGGGAGACTGGGGAGCACTGCAGTGCCAGTTATAGGTTATAGCAGGAGCCAGGAGTACATATTATATTAAAATTAAACAGTGCACACTTTTGCTGCAGGAGTGCCACTGCCAGTGTGACTGACCAGTGACCTGACCACACTGACCACCAGTATAGTTAGTAGTATACTATATTGTGATTGCCTGAAAAAGTTAAACACTCGTCGTGTGACTTCACTTGTGTGGTGTTTTTTTTTTTATTCTATAAAAAACTCATTCTGCTGACAGACAGTGTCCAGCAGGTCCGTCATTATATAATATATATACCTGTCCGGCTGCAGTAGTGATATATATATATTTTTTATATCATTATTTATCATCCAGTCGCAGCAGACACAGTACGGTAGTTCACGGCTGTAGCTACCTCTGTGTCGGCACTCGGCAGTCCATCCATAATTGTATACCACCTACCCGTGGTTTTTTTTTCTTTCTTCTTTATACATACATACTACTACATCTCTTTATCAACCAGTCTATATTAGCAGCAGACACAGTACAGTACGGTAGTTCACGGCTGTGGCTACCTCTGTGTCGGCACTCGGCAGTCCGTCCATAATTGTATACCACCTAACCGTGGTTTTTTTTTCTTTCTTCTTTATACATACATACTACGACATCTCTTTATCAACCAGTCTATATTAGCAGCAGACACAGTACAGTACGGTAGTTCACGGCTGTGGCTACCTCTGTGTCGGCACTCGGCAGTCCGTCCATAATTGTATACCACCTAACCGTGGTTTTTTTTTCTTTCTTCTTTATACATACATACTACGACATCTCTTTATCAACCAGTCTATATTAGCAGCAGACACAGTACAGTACGGTAGTTCACGGCTGTGGCTACCTCTGTGTCGGCACTCGGCAGTCCGTCCATAATTGTATACCACCTAACCGTGTTTTTTTTTTCTTTCTTCTTCATACATACATACTACGACATCTCTTTATCAACCAGTCTATATTAGCAGCAGACACAGTACGGTAGTTCACGGCTGTGGCTACCTCTGTGTCGGCACTCGGCAGTCCGTCCATAATTGTATACCACCTACCCGTGGTTTTTTTTTCTTTCTTCTTCATACATACATACTACGACATCTCTTTATCAACCAGTCTATATTAGCAGCAGACACAGTACAGTACGGTAGTTCACGGCTGTGGCTACCTCTGTGTCGGCACTCGGCAGTCCGTCCATAATTGTATACCACCTAACCGTGGTTTTTTTTCTTTCTTCTTCATACATACATACTACGACATCTCTTTATCAACCAGTCTATATTAGCAGCAGACACAGTACGGTAGTTCACGGCTGTAGCTACCTCTGTGTCGGCACTCGGCAGTCCGTCCATAATTGTATACTAGTATCCATCCATCTCCATTGTTTACCTGAGGTGCCTTTTAGTTGTGCCTATTAAAATATGGAGAACAAAAATGTTGAGGTTCCAAAATTAGGGAAAGATCAAGATCCACTTCCACCTCGTGCTGAAGCTGCTGCCACTAGTCATGGCCGAGACGATGAAATGCCAGCAACGTCGTCTGCCAAGGCCGATGCCCAATGTCATAGTACAGAGCATGTCAAATCCAAAACACCAAATATCAGTAAAAAAAGGACTCCAAAACCTAAAATAAAATTGTCGGAGGAGAAGCGTAAACTTGCCAATATGCCATTTACCACACGGAGTGGCAAGGAACGGCTGAGGCCCTGGCCTATGTTCATGGCTAGTGGTTCAGCTTCACATGAGGATGGAGGCACTCAGCCTCTCGCTAGAAAAATGAAAAGACTCAAGCTGGCAAAAGCAGTAGCACCGCAAAGAACTGTGCGTTCTTCGAAATCCCAAATCCACAAGGAGAGTCCAATTGTGTCGGTTGCGATGCCTGACCTTCCCAACACTGGACGTGAAGAGCATGCGCCTTCCACCATTTGCACGCCCCCTGCAAGTGCTGGAAGGAGCACCCGCAGTCCAGTTCCTGATAGTCAGATTGAAGATGTCAGTGTTGAAGTACACCAGGATGAGGAGGATATGGGTGTTGCTGGCGCTGGTGAGGAAATTGACCAGGAGGATTCTGATGGTGAGGTGGTTTGTTTAAGTCAGGCACCCGGGGAGACACCTGTTGTCCGTGGGAGGAATATGGCCGTTGACATGCCTGGTGAAAATACCAAAAAAATCAGCTCTTCGGTGTGGAACTATTTCAACAGAAATGCGGACAACAGGTGTCAAGCCGTGTGTTCCCTTTGTCAAGCTGTAATAAGTAGGGGTAAGGACGTTAACCACCTCGGAACATCCTCCCTTATACGTCACCTGCAGCGCATTCATAATAAGTCAGTGACAAGTTCAAAAACTTTGGGTGACAGCGGAAGCAGTCCACTGACCAGTAAATCCCTTCCTCTTGTAACCAAGCTCACGCAAACCACCCCACCAACTCCCTCAGTGTCAATTTCCTCCTTCCCCAGGAATGCCAATAGTCCTGCAGGCAATGTCACTGGCAATTCTGACGAGTCCTCTCCTGCCTGGGATTCCTCCGATGCATCCTTGCGTGTAACGCCTACTGCTGCTGGCGCTGCTGTTGTTGCTGCTGGGAGTCGATGGTCATCCCAGAGGGGAAGTCGTAAGCCCACTTGTACTACTTCCAGTAAGCAATTGACTGTTCAACAGTCCTTTGCGAGGAAGATGAAATATCACAGCAGTCATCCTGCTGCAAAGCGGATAACTGAGGCCTTGACAACTATGTTGGTGTTAGACGTGCGTCCGGTATCCGCCGTTAGTTCACAGGGAACTAGACAATTTATTGAGGCAGTGTGCCCCCGTTACCAAATACCATCTAGGTTCCACTTCTCTAGGCAGGCGATACCGAGAATGTACACGGACGTCAGAAAAAGACTCACCAGTGTCCTAAAAAATGCAGTTGTACCCAATGTCCACTTAACCACGGACATGTGGACAAGTGGAGCAGGGCAGGGTCAGGACTATATGACTGTGACAGCCCACTGGGTAGATGTATGGACTCCCGCCGCAAGAACAGCAGCGGCGGCACCAGTAGCAGCATCTCGCAAACGCCAACTCTTTCCTAGGCAGGCTACGCTTTGTATCACCGGTTTCCAGAATACGCACACAGCTGAAAACCTCTTACGGCAACTGAGGAAGATCATCGCGGAATGGCTTACCCCAATTGGACTCTCCTGTGGATTTGTGGCATCGGACAACGCCAGCAATATTGTGTGTGCATTAAATATGGGCAAATTCCAGCACGTCCCATGTTTTGCACATACCTTGAATTTGGTGGTGCAGAATTATTTAAAAAACGACAGGGGCGTGCAAGAGATGCTGTCGGTGGCCAGAAAAATTGCGGGACACTTTCGGCGTACAGGCACCACGTACAGAAGACTGGAGCACCACCAAAAACTACTGAACCTGCCCTGCCATCATCTGAAGCAAGAAGTGGTAACGAGGTGGAATTCAACCCTCTATATGCTTCAGAGGTTGGAGGAGCAGCAAAAGGCCATTCAAGCCTATACAATTGAGCACGATATAGGAGGTGGAATGCACCTGTCTCAAGCGCAGTGGAGAATGATTTCAACGTTGTGCAAGGTTCTGATGCCCTTTGAACTTGCCACACGTGAAGTCAGTTCAGACACTGCCAGCCTGAGTCAGGTCATTCCCCTCATCAGGCTTTTGCAGAAGAAGCTGGAGACATTGAAGGAGGAGCTAACACGGAGCGATTCCGCTAGGCATGTGGGACTTGTGGATGGAGCCCTTAATTCGCTTAACAAGGATTCACGGGTGGTCAATCTGTTGAAATCAGAGCACTACATTTTGGCCACCGTGCTCGATCCTAGATTTAAAGCCTACCTTGGATCTCTCTTTCCGGCAGACACAAGTCTGCTGGGGTTGAAAGACCTGCTGGTGAGAAAATTGTCAAGTCAAGCGGAACGCGACCTGTCAACATCTCCTCCTTCACATTCTCCCGCAACTGGGGGTGCGAGGAAAAGGCTCAGAATTCCGAGCCCACCCGCTGGCGGTGATGCAGGGCAGTCTGGAGCGACTGCTGATGCTGACATCTGGTCCGGACTGAAGGACCTGACAACGATTACGGACATGTCGTCTACTGTCACTGCATATGATTCTCTCACCATTGAAAGAATGGTGGAGGATTATATGAGTGACCGCATCCAAGCAGGCACGTCACACAGTCCATACTTATACTGGCAGGAAAAAGAGGCAATTTGGAGGCCATTGCACAAACTGGCTTTATTCTACCTAAGTTGCCCTCCCACAAGTGTGTACTCCGAAAGAGTGTTTAGTGCCGCCGCTCACCTTGTCAGCAATCGGCGTACGAGGTTACATCCAGAAAATGTGGAGAAGATGATGTTCATTAAAATGAATTATAATCAATTCCTCCGCGGAGACATTGACCAGCAGCAATTGCCTCCACAAAGTACACAGGGAGCTGAGATGGTGGATTCCAGTGGGGACGAATTGATAATCTGTGAGGAGGGGGATGTACACGGTGATATATCGGAGGGTGATGATGAGGTGGACATCTTGCCTCTGTAGAGCCAGTTTGTGCAAGGAGAGATTAATTGCTTCTTTTTTGGGGGGGGTCCAAACCAACCCGTCATATCAGTCACAGTCGTGTGGCAGACCCTGTCACTGAAATGATGGGTTGGTTAAAGTGTGCATGTCCTGTTTTGTTTATACAACATAAGGGTGGGTGGGAGGGCCCAAGGACAATTCCATCTTGCACCTCTTTTTTCTTTTATTTTTCTTTGCGTCATGTGCTGTTTGGGGAGGGTTTTTTGGAAGGGACATCCTGCGTGACACTGCAGTGCCACTCCTAAATGGGCCCGGTGTTTGTGTCGGCCACTAGGGTCGCTAATCTTACTCACACAGTCAGCTACCTCATTGCGCCTCTTTTTTTCTTTGCGTCATGTGCTGATTGGGGAGGGTTTTTTGGAAGGGACATCCTGCGTGACACTGCAGTGCCACTCCTAAATGGGCCCGGTGTTTGTGTCGGCCACTAGGGTCGCTAATCTTACTCACACAGTCAGCTACCTCATTGCGCCTCTTTTTTTCTTTGCGTCATGTGCTGATTGGGGAGGGTTTTTTGGAAGGGACATCCTGCGTGACACTGCAGTGCCACTCCTAAATGGGCCCGGTGTTTGTGTCGGCCACTAGGGTCGCTAATCTTACTCACACAGTCAGCTACCTCATTGCGCCTCTTTTTTTCTTTGCGTCATGTGCTGATTGGGGAGGGTTTTTTGGAAGGGACATCCTGCGTGACACTGCAGTGCCACTCCTAAATGGGCCCGGTGTTTGTGTCGGCCACTAGGGTCGCTAATCTTACTCACACAGTCAGCTACCTCATTGCGCCTCTTTTTTTCTTTGCGTCATGTGCTGATTGGGGAGGGTTTTTTGGAAGGGACATCCTGCGTGACACTGCAGTGCCACTCCTAAATGGGCCCGGTGTTTGTGTCGGCCACTAGGGTCGCTAATCTTACTCACACAGTCAGCTACCTCATTGCGCCTCTTTTTTTCTTTGCGTCATGTGCTGATTGGGGAGGGTTTTTTGGAAGGGACATCCTGCGTGACACTGCAGTGCCACTCCTAAATGGGCCCGGTGTTTGTGTCGGCCACTAGGGTCGCTAATCTTACTCACACAGTCAGCTACCTCATTGCGCCTCTTTTTTTCTTTGCGTCATGTGCTGATTGGGGAGGGTTTTTTGGAAGGGACATCCTGCGTGACACTGCAGTGCCACTCCTAAATGGGCCCGGTGTTTGTGTCGGCCACTAGGGTCGCTTATCTTACTCACACAGTCAGCTACCTCATTGCGCCTCTTTTTTTCTTTGCGTCATGTGCTGATTGGGGAGGGTTTTTTGGAAGGGACATCCTGCGTGACACTGCAGTGCCACTCCTAGATGGGCCAGGTGTTTGTGTCGGCCACTAGTGTCGCTTAGCTTAGTCATCCAGCGACCTTGGTGCAAATTTTAGGACTAAAAATAATATTGTGAGGTGTGAGGTATTCAGAATAGACTGAAAATGAGTGGAAATTATGGTTTTTGAGGTTAATAATAATATGGGATCAAAATGACCCCCAAATTCTATGATTTAAGCTGTTTTTTAGTGTTTTTTTTAAAAAACACCCGAATCCAAAACACACCCGAATCCGACAAAAAAAATTCGGTGAGGTTTTGCCAAAACGCGGTCGAACCCAAAACACGGCCGCGGAACCGAACCCAAAACCAAAACACAAAACCCGAAAAATTTCAGGCGCTCATCTCTAGTAAAATACAGGTTGAACTTGATGGACATTTGTCTTTTTTCAACCTCAACAACTATGTAACTATGTGTGACAGTGGGTGGCACTGGGAGGGGCCTGTGATGGGGGACATCTGTCCTTAAAGATAGTGGGCCATGCAGCTGTGGCCATACAGGCTGCATGCATAGCCCGGTTAATTAATACTCCTCTCCTTCCCTCACATTTGCTGACGCTCACACATGTGGCCTCAAAAGCACATTTCAGCCTCTGAGGTCATGATCCACGGTCAGCTGCTATGAGAGAGGGGGTCCAGCACAGCCAGAAGTACCCCGGTATTCCGGTGGGCCAATCCGAAGCTGTGGCTCACACAGTTGGACATGGTCTCCCCTGCAGCACTTTCACATGGTAGTCATTTCACACACAGGCCTAGAAACAGTAAAGGAGGTGGGGTGTGATATTACTGTCCCAGTTTCACACAGTTCTACCACAGGTTATTTTGCAAATTTACATTGGCCCTCATTCCGAGTTGATCGCTCGCTAGCTGCTTTTAGCAGCAGTGCAAACGCTAAGCCGTCACCTTCTGGGAGTGTATCTTAGCTTAGCAGAAGTGCGAGCGAAAGGATCGCAGAACGGCGTCTAAATTTTTTCAAACAGTTTCTGAGTAGCTGCAGACCTACTCCTACCTTGCGATCACTTCAGACTATTTAGTTTCTGTTTTGACATCACAAACACGCCCTGCGTTCGGCCAGCCACTCCCCCATTTCTCCAGGCCTGCGTTTGCATCTGACATGCCTGCGTTTTTCAGCACACTCCTGGAAAACGGTCATTTACTTCCCAGAAACGCCCCATTCCTGTCAATCACTCAGTGGTCAACAGTACGACTGAAAAGCGTCGCTAGACCTTGTGTGCATCGGCTTTTGTGAAAGTACGTCGCACGTGCGCAGTGCACACCATAAGCATGCGCAGAAGTGCCGCTTTTTTGCCTGATCGCTGCACTGCGAACAACGGTAGCTAGCGATCAACTCGGAATGAGGGCCATTGTGCGAAGTACATTCTAGGATTTTCTAGGATTTTCACCCCATTCTGTCTCTGTATTGCTGCTGTCTATTGCCCACCTGTGCAACCCAAACAATTTCTGGAACATTTTTCTGCCTGGCTCCCTAACTTCCGATCCTCTGACATCTCCACCATCATCATGGGACTCTGGCTCTCATTCCGAGTTGTTCGCTCGTTAGTTTTCTTCGCATCGGTGCGATAAGTCGCAAACTGCGCATGCGCAATGTTCGCAGTGCGCCTGCGCCAAGTAAATTTGCTAAAAAGTTTGGTATTTTACTCACGGCTTAACGAAGATATTTCTTCGTTCTGGTGATCGGAGTGAGATTGACAGGAAGTGGGTGTTTCTGGGCGGAAACTGGCTGTTTTCTGGGTGTGTGTGAAAAAACGCTGCCGTTTCTGGGAAAAACGCGGGAGTGGCTGGAGAAACGGGGGAGTGTCTGGGCGAACGCTGGGTGTGTTTGTGACGTCAAACCAGGAACGAAACTGACTGAACTGATCGCAGTGGCAGAGTAAGTCTCGAGCTACTCAGAAACTGCAAAGAAATTTCTTTTCGCAATTCTGCGAATCTTTCGTTCGCAATTCTGCAAAGCTAAGATTCACTCCCAGTAGGCGGCGGCTTAGCGTGTGCAATGCTGCTAAAAGCAGCTAGCGAGCGAACAACTCGGAATGAGGGCCTCTATGCAAGATCTGCTAAGCATCAACATACAGTTACTGTATATGATTTGTGCATGTGGAAAATAACTGCGTAGCATTTCATTGTGGTGCTGTTAATTTGGAGCATTTTGAAGATCTACTTAATTGCTTACAGCTATGCAAATTACTTGTGCTAGTAGTAATATTGGGGGTCATTCCGAGTTGATCATAGCTGTGCAAAATTTTGCACAGCTACGATCAACTTTCCTGACGTGCGGGGGGACGCCCAGCACGGGGCTAGTCCGCCCCGCATGTCAGTCCGGCCCCCCTCACAGAAGTGCAAAGGCATCGCACAGTGGCGATGCCTTTGCACTTCAGGAGTAGCTCCCGGCCAGCGCAGCTTTAACGAGCTGGCCGGGAGCTACTCCTCGCTCCCTGGCCCGCAGCGGCTGCGTATGACGTCATGCAGCCGCTGCGGCCCGCCCCCCGTTCGGTCTGGCCACGCCTGCGTTGGCCCGGACCGCGCCTACGAAACGGCGGCCAGACGCTCCCGTTTCGGCCCCTCCCGCCCATCGATTGCCTCTGCCTGTCAATCAGGCAGAGGCAATCGCTGTCCTGCTACGGCCGTCGGCCGTCCCGCATGCGCAGGCGCACAAAGGCGCCGACGCATGTGCAGCAGGGACCTGTTTGCTCTGCTGCGTGAAAACGCAGCGAGCGAACGGGTCAGAATGACCCCCGTTGTGCAGTATTTCTCTACAAAAGGCAGTTATTTATGTTTGTAGAAATCTTGTCACTATTTATCTATTCATATCTTTGTGAAAAACACATGTGCAATTGATTTTAACAGTGCAATATCTATATAAAAGACATTTATCTGTACATGCAAGAGATCTGTTACATCTCATCAATTATTATTGTGGAACAGACATATTGGGGGTGATTCCGAGTTGTTCGCTCATTAGTTTTTTTCGCTACGGAGTGATTAGTCGCAAACTGCGCATGCGCAATGTTCGCAGTGCGCCTGCGCCAAGTAAATTAGCACATAAGTTTGGTATTTTACTCACGGCCTAACGAAGATTTTTCATCGTTCTGGTGATCGGAGTGTGATTGACAGGAAGTGGGTGTTTCTGGGCGGAAACTGGTCGTTTTATGGGAGTGTGCGGAAAAACGTTGGCGTTTCTTGGGAAAACGCGGGAGTGTCTGAAGAAACGGGTGAGTGTCTGGGCGAACGCTGGGTGTGTTTGTGACGTCAAACCAGGAATGAAACTGACTGAGCTGATCGCAGTGTAGGAGTAAGTCTCGAGCCACTCAGAAACTGCTAAGAAATTTTTAATCGCAATTCTGCTAATCTTTCGTTCGCAATTCTGCTAAGCTAAGATACACTCCCAGAGGGCGGCGGCTTAGCGTGTGCAATGCTGCTAAAAGCAGCTAGCGAGCGAACAACTCGGAATGAGGGCCATTATGTGGGAGAGTTGTTTTATTGCAACATTGATACAAAGTAATTTACCTATACATACAAGGGCCCTCATTCCGAGTCGTTCGCTCGGTAATTTTCTTCGCATCGCAGCGTTTTTCTGCTTAGTACGCATGCGCAATGTTCGCACTGCGACTGCGCCAAGTAATTTTGCTATGAAGATAGTTTTTTTACTCACGGCTTTTTCTTCGCTCCGGCGAACGTAATGTGATTGACAGGAAATGGGTGTTACTGGGCGGAAACAGAGCGTTTTATGGGCATGTGGATGAAAACGCTACCGTTTCCGGAAAAAACGCAGGAGTGGCTGGAGGAACGGAGGAGTGTCTGGGCGAACGCTGGGTGTGTTTGTGACGTCAAACCAGGAACGACAAGCACTGAACTGATCGCAGATGCCGAGTAAGTCTGAAGCTACTCTGAAACTGCTAAGTAGTTTGTAATCGCAATATTGCGAATACATCGTTCGCAATTTTAAGAAGCTAAGATTCACTCCCAGTAGGCGGCGGCTTAGCGTGTGTAACTCTGCTAAAATCGCCTTGCGAGCGAACAACTCGGAATGAGGGCCAAGATATCAGTTACTGCTATCAATTCACTATTGTGGAAAAGATTTATATTATTTGGGAGAATGATTCAGGAAAATATTTGTTTGTGCTATTGATAGACTGGCAAGTACACTCTTCAGTGGAGATCGTAAATGCTATCCTGAAGATCTGGCATGCTGTTTTCTGTATAGTTTTAATAGTCCATAAGGTGCCCTGTTTTCTTTAAATATATGTGTCTTTGATATTAATCTTGCACTACTTAGAGTAGGCTACTGTGCAGTGTGCACCAGTGATAAATTGTAGTTCCGGGAAAGTGGGGCTGTTATAGGTGAAGCACTCGGAAAGTGGGTTCTGATAGCTTAGTATCACGGCAAACACTCATAACAGTGACAAAAATACCTACACCAGTGATCCAGTCCCGTAAAAACCAAGATCACCTAACACTTAAAACAATACAATATAAAAAAAATTGATACTTGATCAATAGAAACTTACAACATGCATCTGTCATATGGTAATTCATGACATACAAAACCAAATAGAAAGAGGGAGACAAAAAAAAAAATGAGAAAACTGAACCCATCCAAACATAGGGGATCTGATTGGGCTCTCAGCCGATCAGTGTATCTCCATAGCAAGATGGATGCCCCCACCGCACTAATAGCGTCACCGCCCGCACTGCCTACACTCCCACACTGCCGGCACCCCTGCACTGAGGACACTGCCGGCACTCCTGCACTGAGGACACCTCCAGCACTCCCGCATTGCCAACACCCCTGCACTGAGGAAACCGCAAGCACCCCTGCACTACCAACACCTCCACACAGAGGATGCAGCCCACACTGCCAACTACCACCATACAGAGGACACCAGCTGCATCCCTGCATCCTCACTCTGACAACACCGCTGGCACCTCTGCATTGAGGACACCCCCACACTGTGCACAGCCCTACCCTAAGGACAACGCCGACACTCCCAGCCACAGTAAGTGCACTATTGTTGTATCTGACCAGCACTGTATCTCATACTGTATCTGATGCACACTGTATCTGACCTTGTACTTTAGCCAACCCACACTGTATGCTACCTGCACTGTATCCGACCTACACTGCATCCAACCCGCACTCCGACCTGCACCCGACCTGAACTGTATTCCGCACTGTATCCGGCCTGCACTGTATCTCGCACTGTATCCGACCTTGCACTGTAGCCAACGTGCACTGTATCTGACCAGCACTGCAACCTGCACTATATCTAACTCGCATGCTAACCTGCACTGTATCCAACCCACACTATAACCTGCACTGTGTCTGACCCACACTGTATCCAACCCACACTGTATCTGACTAGTGATGAGCGGGTTCGGTTCCTCGGAAACCGAACCCCCCCGAGCTTCACCCATTTTACACGGGTCCGAGGCATACTCGGATTCTCCCGTATGGCTCTGTTAACCCGAGCGCGCCCGAACGTCATCATCCCGCTGTCGGATTCTCGCGAGATTCGGATTCTATATAAGCAGCCGCGCGTTGCCGCCATTTTCACTCGTGCATTGGAAATGTTAGGGAGAGGACGTGGCTGGCGTCCTCTCCGTTTATTAATGTTGATGCAAATATTTGTGCTTATTGCTTAATTGTGGGGATTGGGGAGCAGCTGTATTATATAGGAGGAGTACAGTGCAGAGTTTTGCTGACAGTGACCACCAGGATACGTTGTCTGCCTGAAAAACACTCCATATCTGTGCTCAGTGTGCTGCATATATTTGTGCTCACATTGCTTTATTGTGGGGACTGGGGACCAGCAGTATTATATAGGAGGAGCAGGGCCGTTTCTTGGGGCAGGCGAGCAGTGCAACCGCACTGGGCGGCCGCCGCGGCACTAACTGTGGCTCCCTGCTTCCCCCTCCTATTTCTCCCTGAGTAACCGCTCGGGGGGCGGAGTTTCTTGGAATGACGCGTTACGTCACGACGCAACCCCGTCACAACGCAAAACTCCCCCCCCCCCCCGAGCGGAGTACAGAGGGGGATCCAAGTTAGGAAGAGGGAAAGGCCGGCGCGAGGAGCGACTGGTGAGGCGGGCCGAAGAGCGGTAATCGCCTCTGTAAGTATTCTCTCTCTTTCTCTCTCTCAATGTGTAAAATGGGGACACCTGCCGTAATGTGTGAAATGGGGACTCTTGCCTGCCGTAGTGTGGGGATTTAATGTATCAAGTTGCGGTGTGTGGCATAATATGGTGCAGGGGGCATTACTGTGTGGGGCTTAATATGGCAGAATTTTTTTTTCCTGTGGTGGTCGTGATCTGTTGGAGCAGGGTCAAAAACTGGATTGTGAGGTAGTCTTTTCAGACGAGGCCATGCCCTTTTAAATGAGGCCACGCTCCCTTGCTGGGTGTGTGCACAAGTTTTTTTTTATCTAGGTGTGTGGGGGGGCACATTTTTTTATGTCATGGGGGGGCGCATTTTTAAATCTCACACTGGGAGCCAAATTGGCTAGAAACAGCCCTGAGGAGGAGTACAGTGCAGAGTTTTGCTGACAGTGACCACCAGTATACGTTGTCTGCCTGAAAAACACTCCATATCTGTGCTCAGTGTGCTGCATATATCTGTGCTCACACTGCTTTATTGTGGGGACTGGGGACCACCAGTATATTATATAGGAGGAGTACAGTGCAGAGTTTTGCTGACCAGTGACCACCAGTATACGTTGTCTGCCTGAAAAACACTCCATATCTGTGCTCAGTGTGCTGCATATATCTGTGCTCACACTGCTTTATTGTGGGGACTGGGGACCAGCATTATTATATAGGAGGAGTACAGTGCAGAGTTTTGCTGACAGTGACCATCAGTATATATAGCAGTACGGTACGGAAGGCCACTGCTCTACCTACCTCTGTGTCGTCAAGTATACTATCCATCTAGATTCTATACCTGTGGTCCATTTTAGTTTTGCAGTTTGCTGACAGTGACCACCAGTATATATAGCAGTACGGTACGGAAGGCCACTGCTCTACCTACCTCTGTGTCGTCAAGTATACTATCCATCTAGATTCTATACCTGTGGTGCATTTTAGTTTTGCAGTTTGCTGGCAGTGACCACCAGTATATATAGCAGTACGGTACGGAAAGCCACTGCTCTACCTACCTCTGTGTCGTCAAGTATACTATCCATCTAGATTCTATACCTGTGGTGCATTTTAGTTTTGCAGTTTGCTGACAGTGACCACCAGTATATATAGCAGTACGGTACGGAAGGCCACTGCTCTACCTACATCTGTGTCGTCAAGTATACTATCCATCTAGGTTCTATACCTGTGGTGCATTTTAGTTTTGCAGTTTGCTGACAGTGACCACCAGTATATATAGCAGTACGGTACGGAAAGCCACTGCTCTACCTACCTCTGTGTCGTCAAGTATACTATCCATCCATACCTGTGGTGCATTTCAGTTGTGCGCAGTATATATAGTAGTAGCCCATTGCTATTGATACTGGCATATAATTCCACACATAAAAAAATGGAGAACAAAAATGTGGAGGTTAAAATAGGGAAAGATCAAGATCCACTTCCACCTCGTGCTGAAGCTGCTGCCACTAGTCATGTCCGAGACGATGAAATTCCATCAACGTCGTCTGCCAAGGCCGATGCCCAATGTCATAGTAGAGAGCATGTAAAATCCAAAAAACAAAAGTTCAGTAAAATGACCCAAAAATCAAAATTGAAAGCGTCTGATGAGAAGCGTAAACTTGCCAATATGCCATTTACGACACGGAGTGGCAAGGAACGGCTGAGGCCCTGGCCTATGTTCATGGCTAGTGGTTCAGCTTCACATGAGGATGGAAGCACTCATCCTCTCGCTAGAAAACTGCAGTGCCACTCCTAGATGGGCCAGGTGTTTGTGTCGGCCACTTGGGTCGCTTAGCTTAGTCACACAGCTACTTCATTGCGCCTCTTTTTTTCTTTGCATCATGTGCTGTTTGGCTCCCCACTGCACTGCCAGACGCTTGTGTGGCCGCGCAAAAAACAAGCAGGGCAGGCAGCTGGGGGATGGCTGTCCCGGCTCTCCTGGCTCCCGTCTGCACTTACAAAACACTGGCGCGGTGCCGCACGCCAGTGACACCACGTAGAGGGAGCTGATCTACAGGGACTACAGGCAGGGCAGCTGAGCGACGGCTCAGCTGCCCAATCATCTGTGAAGCAGCAGCCTGTGGCTGGGCGCACAGGCTGCTGGGAACAAGGAGGACAGCCTCTGGGGTGAAGATTTGTGGTGTGGAGCCAGCGCCCAGCGGAGTGTGCTGCTTGGAGGAACAAAGAGAGAGGAACTACCGCTCCTCTATGTGTGACAGCAGCCTGCCAGCAAAGTTAAAAAAAAGTAAGGCTGGCTGCACTTCAAGTTTAGGCACTGGGTTATTTATTATATATATATATATATATATATATATATATATACTGTGTGTTTTTATATATATATATATATATATATATATAGAGACCAAGGATGTTCGGCACTCCACCTTACTGTATACCACAACACGCTCCGGTGCCCGACCTGGACACACCATATATGCAAGCAAGCCAGCTGGACGGCACTCACGGAGACTAGATATATTCAACAAATAGACAGCTGAAGCTGGTGGGCAGTCAACGTTTCAGAATTTACTTCTTTTTTCAAGACAACCAGATACAGACAACAAACAGACATATATACCTTACCCAAACCTCGTGCTGGCTGTACGCACCCGCACCCGTCGTGGACCGATGACGTCACTGGCTCCCGTCGGCGCCTACGGACCGGCATCACATTGGGGGCGGGGACCGCAGCGTGCAAAACCATCACCATGGTGATGAACTAACACAAAAACAAATGAATTTGCTGATAAATTATTTGACACTATTAACAGCACTAACTCTATTGAACAAATTACAGCACAATTGCTGAAACTGAAAAAACGCGAAGTGGACTTTTATTTACATGGCGTGACTTTATCTGATTATTTCAGAGATAAAAAAAATCCCCAGGGGATTTAGAGTCCGCAACATTCCGACTATTGGACGTTACAATAATGACTTTTGCAGACGTTGGGCGGCCGTGCTCAACAAATGTTCTTATGATTTAATGTTGTTGGTTATAGAGGAGTCTAGAAAGGAGCTTAATTTGACCAGAGATAAAATCGCCCAGTTTGAACAGCAGCATTTAGAGTCCATTAAGGCTGATACCACACAGGATTGGTTGGCTGATTTATCTACTCAAGTCGATAAATATCGATCAGACTTGATCCAATTTAAGATATCAAAGCGAGCAACCGTTGATCGTGACTATGCAGAGCTCAAAGTCTACAGTTGGGCTTACCACAGGGGAGGTGCCCAGGACCGTAGACCCAAATTTAGAAGCCGCAGACGCCCAGATGCTGGATTAGAAAACACCAGTGAAGGTAACTCTTCAAGTGAGGTGGAGGGTACAAGTAAGTCAACATCTCATCCAACACGTAAACCCCCTTTAGGGGTAACCACCCGGGCCAAACATGCCCCTTCAAAAAAAGAGCAACCCGTTGCGGCGGCCAGTGGGCAAGGCAAGCGAAAAAAAGACATACAGCAAGACAGCATAGTTTTGAATTTGTCTACACGGATCTTGACTTTAGATGAAATCAGCGTATTAAACAAAGGACTTTCATATGTGCCATCCAATGTCTTTGACACCTTTAACAGCCAGGTGGATCTTTATCATTTCAGTCGACGATTACGCCTGAAAGAATTCTTTGGTCCTGACTCCCTGAAACTCCATGAACCAACTCCTGTGCAGAAGCCATCAGCTTTTGATCCACAATCTGCGAACCCTGCCATTAAGATCTTCACTTCACATATGAGCAATTTTGTGGAATCTATCTCCCAAAACACCAAAGAAGTTGCACACAATTTGTCTACAGCAGAAAGAAAAGCACTTCGGGACTTGGGGGGATACCAGGACATCGTAATCCGCTGTGTGGATAAAGGTGGAGGTATCGTAGTGCAGGATTTGGAAACGTACAAATCGGAAATATACAGACAACTATCTGAACCTCTGGTATATCAACAATTACAACATGACCCCACTACGGTTTTTAAAAAGGAATTAGATGATATCCTGACTGAAGCAGTTTCCAACAATCTGATTACCAAAAGTACACAAGACAGTCTGACTCAAGAATGGCCTAAAATTCCTGTTCTCTACACAATTCCAAAACTTCATAAGAATGCATCTTCACCACCGGGTCGCCCTATCATTTCTGCTCGCGACTCATTATATTATGGTGTTTCTCAATATCTTGATTTTTATTTACAGCCTTTAGTGCAAAAAGAACATACCTTTCTTAAGGATACCACTGCGTTTCTTTTACTGTTGCAATCCCTCTCTCCATTACCTGACAGAAAATTGATGTGTACCATTGACGTCACAAGCCTCTATACCAGCATTCCGCAAAAAAGAGGCATAGAGGCAGTCCGTAGGTTTTTGACACACAACACTAATTATACTGGACCAGACATCAATTTCTTCATGACACTATTGGAACTCACTTTATCTAGAAATTATTTCGTCTTTGACGGAAAGTTTTTTGCACAAACAGCAGGTTGTGCTATGGGGTCATGTGTGGCCCCTAGTTTCGCCAACATTTTCATGTATGATATTGAAAAATGTTTATTCTTCAGTAATAAGGAAATCTCAAATCATATCTTTGCTTTTTGTCGTTACATCGACGATATTTTTATGTTATGGTCTGGGTCAGAAGAGTCGTTTGTTGAGGCCATAACTCATATCAATCAGTTAGATCCTGATATTAAATTCACATATACAATGAGCTTCTCCGACATACACTTTTTGGACGTGGCAGTCCATCAAGATGATGGCAATCGACTACACACTTCTGTGTACTTCAAAGACACCGACCGGAATACAGCATTACATGCGGATAGTCATCATCCGCCGTGGATGAAATGGGGCTTGCCCTATGGGCAATTTCTCAGAATGTTTCGCATCTGCAGCAGTAAGACGGATGCTGAAACACAGATTGATTTGATGATCATCAAGTTTTTACAGCGGGGTTACCAACTGAAGTTATTGAAAGAAGCAAAAAACAAAGTATTGGCTCTAGATAGACAACAGATGTTATTGAAACATTCTAAAGATCCAGTGCAGAACAAAGTCATTTGGACACAAGATTATTCTACTAGTAGTCCTGAACTCATGAAGAAAGCCAGGACGATCTGGCCTATTATCTCTGATGACAAGGCATTACCTATGATGAGAAAACAATCCATTCTTCCTTCATACAGACGTGGTAGGAACTTGAAGGATATAGTGGTACACAATGACATTACTCACTTTACCCCAGTTAAACCCACTCATTTTCTGTCTCGCAAACCTGGTAATTTCAGGTGTTTAGGATGCACTACCTGTAGTGCTCTGGAGGTCGGTGACACGTTTAGACATCCACGATCTGGGAAAACATTCAAGATTAAGTATCCCTTGACCTGTACAAGTCGCTACGTTGTCTATTACATTCGTTGCCCATGTGGAAAATTCTATGTGGGCAAAACAACTAGGCAATTTAAGGAGAGAATAGCTTTACATCGCTCCGCGATACGAGCGGCAATAGATGGAAAAGGGTCGGAACAACCGGTGGCTAGACATTTTAAGGAATGCCAACATAGTCTAGCCACCATCAAGTATAAAATGATTGACTGGATACCCCCCAATATTAGGGGTGGTAATCGTGGACGCCAGTTGCTGCAGCGAGAGTCCAGATGGATCCATTGCCTTCAGACTGTCCGACCACATGGTCTTAATGAAATTCTGTCTTTCTCTAGCTTTTTAGGATAACTCTACCGTGGCATTATAGTATTCAGTTACAGTAATTAAAGTAGATTTGCATATAGTATGTCATACATTACAGCAATATATAATTATATATCATGCATCATTAATTTCCTAGATCCATGTGTAATATCGTTAGACATTTCTAACTTTAGTATATTACAGTTGTCCAGATGGATGTTTTACAATGGGAGATATGCTATGCAGTCCAGAGTTAGCGATTATGTTCTTCCTCACGGAGGTGTTATTCATTTGTTTTTGTTTTAGTTCATCACCATGGTGATGGTTTTGCACGCTGCGGTCCCCGCCCCCAATGTGATGCCGGTCCGTAGGCGCCGACGGGAGCCAGTGACGTCATCGGTCCACGACGGGTGCGGGTGCGTACAGCCAGCACGAGGTTTGGGTAAGGTATATATGTCTGTTTGTTGTCTGTATCTGGTTGTCTTGAAAAAAGAAGTAAATTCTGAAACGTTGACTGCCCACCAGCTTCAGCTGTCTATTTGTTGAATATATCTAGTCTCCGTGAGTGCCGTCCAGCTGGCTTGCTTGCATATATATATATATATATATATATATATATAATATATACTGAATATACGGTTTCTACAAATGCATCCATTAGATCATTTACAAGATTGCTGGAAGACTCAGTTAAAAGGTACAATGAAGCCCCAGAACTACCTAAAACTCATTGCAACTTGTCAAAAGCAGAATGGGGTGCTCTGAAAACGTTGGGGGACTATCGAGACATCGTGATCCGCCCAGCGGATAAAGGGGGAGGAGTGGTGGTGCTTGATCTGGAGTATTACTTGAACGAGATTTATAGCCAACTAGCTGACACAGCCACCTATGAGGAACTCCCTTATGATCCTACCGCTGAATACCAGAAGGAACTCCTTGCCGTTCTGGATCAAGCTAAATTGACTGGCAAGATTACCTCTAAGATTTATTTAGCACTAAAGCAAGAACACCCGCTGGTACCCATTTTTTTCACTGTACCGAAGGTACATAAAAACCTCCAGTCTCCGCCTGGCAGACCCATAATAGCAGCCCGGGACTCCATTTTCCAACCGGTGTCTGTCTTTTTAGACAGCATCCTGCAACCCTTAATTCTTAAGCACCAGCACTTTATCAAGGACACAACAAGCTTTATTAACCGGCTGGGTGAAATCAAGCATGTTCCTGATGATACTTTGATCTGTGTGGTCGATGTGGTGAGTCTATACACCAGTATTCCGCATGAGGCAGGTCTACTAGCCATGGAGGAATTCTTGATAAAAGAGAGGATGGAATCACTTGATCGAACTCTATTTTTGACCCTCCTGCGTTTGACTCTGGAGAAGAATTATTTTCTTTTTAACGGTAAGTTTTACCGCCAGAAGACCGGGTGCGCGATGGGGAGCAACGTCTCCCCTTCGTTCGCCAACATCTTTATGTTTAAGGAGGAATTTGAGTCATTTTTCAAGAACAAGTCCATGGCAGCCCACATCCTCCTGTTCACATGATTTATAGATGATCTCTTCATCTTGTGGACAGGGGGGGTGGACCAATTTAATTCACTGATGCTAACCATTAACTCCAGGGCCTCTAGCATCAAGTATACCTATCAGACAAGCACAAGCACCTTGAATTACCTGGATGTTCAAGTTACCATCCGGGATGGAACCCTGCACACGAGCCTATACTGTAAGCCCACCGATAGGAACACCCTACTTAAAGCAAGCAGCCATCACCCTAAGGCTCTGAAAGAGGGATTACCTCGATCACAGATGATCAGGGTATTGCGGATTATCAGTGACCGCCGCAATCTGGAACAAGAGTTAGACCATATGGTTGCAAAATTCTTGGAGAGGGGATATGATTATCAGCTGCTACTGAAACATAAAGAAGAAGTCATCCAGATCCCCAGGGAAGCTTTGTTAACCCCTAAGAATCCAGTGCAGAAACCAGTTATCATTTTCCCGACCAAATACAATACATCTAGCCCGGTGGTACAGAGGGCCACCAAAGCCTTGTGGCCACTAGTGGCCTCTGATCAAGCCCTTCATTCTCTTTGCAACAAAAGACCTATGATTTGTTACCAACGGGGCAGGAATATCAAAGATAGAGTGGTCCACTCGGATATCACTGGTTTTCAAGCTGAGGCAAACAGGCAAAGTCGACCTCAAGGTGCCTTTCTAGAAAAGAAACCTGGCTGCTACAAATGCATTAAATGCACAACATGTGAATATATGATCACAGGCTCATACTTTAAGCATCCCCACAGCGACAGGATCTTTAGCATTAAATACGTATTAACATGCACTACTACCCATATTATTTATATCATCAAATGCCCCTGTAACCTCCATTATGTGGGGAAATCTATTAGATCCTTTAGGGAAAGAATGGCTCTTCATCGTTCAGCCATTAAACAAGCGCTACAGGGTAAAGAATCGGAACAACCAGTAGCGAGACACTTTGCAACAGCTGGACATACCATGAAGGATCTACGCTACCTGATTATTGATCATGTCCCCAAACATGTTAGAGGAGGAGACAGGGATGGTAGACTGTTGCAGTTGGAAGCTCGGTGGATCTTTAATTTGGGGACCACTAATCCAAATGGCCTCAACGAGAAATTGAGCTTTAATATATTTTAATAACATTGCTATTAGTACCTCTTTCTTTAGCAACTACTAGTTGTTTTTCTGACATTACTTTATTCTTAGCCTAGAGTCATCTCCACAAGTTTTTGTAGGCAGTACATATACCTTGTTGGAGGAGGAGTCACTTTGTGATCGAAGGTTCTCCTTCTGTGATTATTCATAGGTAGTTTCCCTGGGATATGTGAAGGGACGTAGTGGTCTAGACCCGCTACCCTTTCTGATCACCCTATGTTGATCTGCGACATCCCAGCCCTTTTAATTTAGCAGCAGGGCCAGCAATGTAACTGTTGAGTATAACTGATTACAATTAGAATTTGTGGAGATCTCTCTTATGACTTGCTCCGTTAGTGGTGATAGGGTACTGTTTTATTTGTTCACTTATCACCCTTTTCTGCTTCTTTATTATCACATAGCGCCGCAGCCCGGCCGCTCTGTATGCCTGGTTACCATAACAACCAGACGCGACCACGTAGGATCCAACAACCGGAAGCCGGCAGAGAGGACGGACTGTTTCCCTGGTTGCTACGGCGGCCAAATGCGACAGCGCTGACGTCAGTCACAGGCAGCCGGAAATGGTGCGGGAGACAGCGTGGCCGGGCGGGCGTAATTCACGGAGGGAACCCTCTCTATTTAAGGTATGTTAACCACACTGTACACTTTTATTCACCTTGACAAAGGGGTGCATCTGACCCCGAAACGTTGGTTTATTTGCTGAATATATTGTTTGCACCTTAAAGTCTCCGAGTGCCGCCTCTTCTTTATTGTTTATATATATATATATATATATATATATATATATTGCATATAGAAGCAGCACTCCTGAAGCTCAAATACCTGTCCCAGTGCCTCTCCCTAGGAGCCCTCTGCGGAGATCCAAATATACATCAATCACCCGGTATAAACACTCTCAAAAGCGCAGGTAAGTTATCAACGCTTCGAAGCTTTAATACTGCCTCTTCATCAGTATCCTGAATTTAAATCTTTGAAACGTTGATAACTTACCTGCGCTTTTGAGAGTGTTTATACCGGGTGCCGCCTACACATGATTGATGTGTATATATATATATATACATACATACATACATACACATACAAGTTGACAGTCTCTAGATGAGAGTGCAGGACAACAAGAAATTTTATATGTATATACTGTACATGCATAGATTGCAATGGCAGTGGCACTCATGGTCATGCAAGGAACGTAATGTTAAATGCTTCCAATTTTCGTTTATTAAAAAAACTTAGCATTTTGCATTACATTTCATGCATAACCATGAGTGCCCGCTGCCATTGCAATCTATTTTATTTTTATTTTAGATCTTAGGGCCCCCCTGTCTTAAGTACCCTGGGCCCCCCGAAGCCTTAATCCAGCTCTGGGGCCAGGTGTTTGTGTCGGCCACTTGTGTCGCTTAGCTTAGTCACACAGCGACCTTGGTGCGCCTCTTTTTTTCTTTGCATCATGTGCTGTTTGGGGACTATTTTTTTGAAGTGCCATCCTGTCTGACACTACAGTGCCACTCCTAGATGGGCCAGGTGTTTGTGTCGGCCACTTGTGTCGCTTAGCTTAGTCACACAGCGACCTTGGTGCGCCTCTTTTTTTCTTTGCATCATGTGCTGTTTGGGGACTATTTTTTTGAAGTGCCATCCTGCCTGACACAGCAGTGCCACTCCTAGATGGGCCAGGTGTTTGTCTGCCACTTGTGTCGCTTAGCTTAGCCCTCCAGCGACCTCGGTGCAAATTTTAGGACTAAAAATAATATTGTGAGGTGTTCAGAATAGACTGAAAATTAGTGTAAATTATGGTTATTGAGGTTAATAATACTATGGGATCAAAATGACCCCCAAATTCTATGATTTAAGCTGTTTTTGAGGGTTTTTGTAAAAAAACACCCGAATCCAAAACACACCCGAATCCGACAAAAAATTTTCAGGGAGGTTTTGGCAAAACGCGTTCGAATCCAAAACACGGCCGCGGAACCGAATCCAAAACCAAAACACAAGACCCGAAAAATTTCCGGTGCACATCACTATATCCGACCCGCATTGTATGCGACCTGCACTATATACAACCTGCAATGAATTCCACCTACATTGTATCCGACCTGCCCTGTATCTACTTGCACTGTATCTGACCCACACTGTAACCTGCATTGTATCCGACCTGCATTGCATCTGACCCGCTCTGTATCCAACCTGCACCGTAACCCGCACTGTGTCTGACCTGCACTGTATCCGACCAGCACTGTAACCTGGTCAATATTTAACTGTGTGTCCCAAAGTATTCGGCACTACTACATATATACGGAATGCTGTTTTTTTGTGATTGGGGAGATTTTGGGGAGCTGCTCGACAAAAAGGCTGATTGATCAGGGCTCTAAATGGGCACAAGGTGCCAGTCAGCAATGACCCAGTGCCCCCAGGATGGAGGTACAGACTGGGCACTGAGAATAGGCATGTGCTGGGGCAGGGCTGGACTGCCCATCTGGCACATCTGGCAAATTCGAAGGCTGTGCGCAGCGCAGCCTCCAGCTCTCTGTTGTGGAAGCTCCACCTCCCGCCCATCTCCATGGAAATAGAGGCATGCTGCGAGTTCACACCCCCTGACTTACGTCACGCCCCTGCCCGTTTCCATGGACATGGGGGTATATTGCAAGTCCACGCCCCCTTGACTCGCAGCACTCCCCTGTTGCTAGTGTCCATGTGCCCCATTTAGCGGCACGTGCGCCCCGTCATTTGCGTTCACGCATGCCAGGGCCGGTTTCAGCCCCCAGTCCGTCCCTGTGTTGGGGTCAGGGCCGTAACTAGGTGTGTGCCAGCGGTGCCTTGCCCACAGCTCACATGCACTTTGGGCGCAGAACCGCTTGCAGCACTGCCCAGTCGGAGAAGGTGCCCGGCTGCTACCGCAGCGGTGTGAAAGAGAAGCTGCGTCAGGCGGCGGAAATTGCACGCTGCCTGCTGAAATAAAGTTAGGCTGCGGGAGGAGGACACGGAGCAGGGTGAGGACAGAAGCTCCTCCTCCGTCTGTGTGCTCTCTGCTGCAGCTGCTGCCACTGTACTGTCCCTCCTCATCCGGCGCCCCCTGGTCCCGCAGCAGCGCACTCAGGCAGGGGAGATGAGTGCAGCACTGGCCTGGAAGCGGACCCCCGTCATCCAGAACTCGTTTGTTGTCACTGCTACTGGAGGATGGTGGTGACCCCCTGGCTGCTGCTAAAGGAGGAGAAGACAGAAGAGCGCCCTGGACTTGGAGTGAATGACCCACAGGTGCACACGATGCTAGTGAAGAGGAACATGCTTACAGGTAACTGTCCCTGGCTGTCTGGCTGTCTCTCCCCCCCCCCAGCCTAATGTGTAAAAATGGGGGATTCTGCCTAATTTGTAAAAAAAAAAAAAAAAAAGGGGGATTGCCTGCCGTTATGTGTAAAAAAAAAAAAAAGAAAAAAAAAAGGGGGGTACTGACTGCCATTATGTGTAAAAAAGGGGGACTGCCTGTCGTGAGTAAAAAAAAAAAGGGGGGCCTGCCTGCCATTATGTGTAAAAGGGGAACTCTGCCTGCCTAATGTGTAAAAAATGGGGACTCTCCTGCTGTAATGTGTTAAAAAGTGTGACTCCTGCTGTAATGTGTAAAAAAGGGGGACTCCTGCTGTAATGTGTAAAAAAAAAAGGGGGACCCTGCCTAATGTGTAAAAAAGGGGACTCTGCCAGGCGTAATGTGTAAAAAGGGGGACTCTCCTGCTGTAATATGTAAAAAAGGGGCACTCTCCTGCTGTAATGTGTAAAAAAGGGACACTCTACCTGCTGTAATGTGTAAAAAATGGACTCTGCCTGCTGTAATGTGTAAAAAAAAGAAAGAAAGGGGACTCTGCCTACCGTACTGTGTAAAAGGGGACTCTGCCTGGCGTAATGTGTGACAGGGGATCTACCTGGCGTAATGTGTAAAAGAGGCTCTACCTGGTGTAATGTGTGTAAGTGGTGCTACTGTGTGGCATAATTTGAATAATGGAGACTCCTGTACAGCGTAATAATATGAATTAGTATTGTTTTTGTGGCCACACCCTTGCCCATGAAGCCACGCCCCTTTTTATATATGGGAGGGGGGCTCCAATGCTTTTTCTTGCGCACAGCGCTAAAATGTCTAGTTACGGCACTGGTTGGGTGCATGTGCCCTTGTGTAGAGGGCATCAATGTCTGCTGTTGCTATTTTACACATCGGCCCTCATTCCGAGTTGTTCGCTCATTATTTTTCTTCGCATCGCAGCGATTTTCCGCAAACTGCGCATGCGCAATGTTCGCACTGCGACTGCGCCAAGTAAATTTGCTAAGAAGTTTGGTATTTTACTCACGGCATTACGAGGTTTTTTCTTCGTTCTGGTGATCGGAGTGTGATTGACAGGAAGTGGGTGTTTCTGGGCGGAAACTGGCCGTTTTATGGGCGTGTGTGAAAAAACGCTGCCGTTTCTGGGAAAAACGCGGGAGTGTCTGGAGAAACGGAGGAGTGTCTGGGCGAACGCTGGGTGTGTTTGTGACGTCAAACCAGGAACGAAAAGGACTGAGCTGATCGCAGTGGCAGAGTAAGTCTCGAGCTACTCAGAAACTACTAAGAAATTTCTATTCGCAATTCTACGAATCTTTCGTTCGCAAATCTGCTATGCTAAGATACACTCCCAGAGGGCGGCGGCTTAGCGTGTGCAATGCTGCGAAAAGCGGCTAGCGAGCGAACAACTCGGAATGAGGGCCATCATTTCTGGGGGGTTTTTCTTTGCTGTTTGGTAACTACTTTAGAGCAATGATATTCTACACACGATTCTCAGGAAATTTCTGTGTTGGATTGTTTTCTATTGATAGTACTTGCGAGATGGTTCGATTGGTTATTGCTATTACATTACTAATTTGTGAAACATTTTTAAACAGAAATAACTGCCGTGTGTTAATGCCGCTGCTCTGCTGCTTAGCCACGCTTTGGCCTATGTTGGTGGGGTGGTAAAAATTGATTGGAAATGAGTGGAAATTAATGTTAATGAGGTTAATAATACTGTAGGAACAAAAACACCCCCAAATTCTGTCATTTTAGCTGTTTTATGACTTAAAAAAAAATACAGATCTAAAACCAAAACCCGCAAGGGCGGTTTTGGCAAAACCAATCCAGATCCAAAACACGAAGGAGATACTGGGGGTAATTCCAAGTTGATCGCAGCAGGAAATTTTTTAGCAGTTGGGCAAAACCATGTGCACTGCAGGGGGGGGGGCAGATATAACATGTGCAGAGAGAGTTAGATTTGGGTGGGGTGAGTTCAATCTGCAATCTAAATTGCAGTATAAAAATAAAGCAGCCAGTATTTACCCTGCACAGAAACAAAATAACCCACCCAAATCTAACTCTCTCTGCAAATGTTATATCTGCCCCCCCCTGCAGTGCACATGGTTTTGCCCAACTGCTAAAAAATTTCCTGCTGCGATCAACTTGGAATTACCCCCACAGATCCAAAATCAAAACACAAAACCCAAGATTTGGCCCTGTGCACACCCCTATTATTTAGTCATATCTGACTATTATATAGAGTATGGAGACTGCCCCTGTTATGCAATCATGAGATTATATAGGGTAGTACAGTGAACAGCATTAATTGCTTGTATCTGTGTAGCATTTGTGTTTTCTCCCCCTGCAGGTGTGTGTGTCTTCCCAGAGTCCAAAAGCTTACTGGCAAGTAAAGCGGCAGTTGACTAAATTGTTCTTTGTGGTAGCGAATGCAGAGGCGGATTGGCCACAGGGTTCACAGGGAAGATTCCCGGTGGGCCGACACATCCGTGGGGCCTGTTTTGTGTGAGGACATGTGGTCCTTTTTATAGACATAATGATTAAGATGCAAAATAATTTGCATATATGAAAATGACTTGGCCACTTAGCCTGTGATTGCAGATGATCTAGTGTATGCTCTGTCTGCCTGCTTGGCTGAGATATAAGATTGAGTGAATAGTGATTGGGATACGGTTGGTGTAATAAGCAAGAACATATATCTTTCTAAAGAATGATATAGTTTCCTAAATTCTGAAGATGTATCATATAATGTGCTCATAATATTTAATTTTATTTCTTTTTAACTTCCCCCTTGATGCTGGACATGCCCACTATCTGGAAAGTCTTGGGGGGAGGGTGCTGCTGCCATGGCCCATGGCTAGACCTTACACCTCTGGTGCTGCCCATGTGGGGCCACTAGTACAAATTTTTCCAGGGCCGCTTTTTGTTCCCAATCCGCCCCTGAGCGAATGTAAGCTGTGACTTCCAATACATGCAGCCAGGGCCGTATTATCCATTAGGCTGACTAGGCTGAAGCCTAGGGGCCCTGCAGGAACTCGGGGGCCCATCAGTTTTTGTTTGCTGAGGCACTGTTACCTGCGCCCTGGGGCTCCAATGGTTCAATGCACTTTGCACTCTGCGCTTTAGCCAGGCACACTAGTAGTCAGCTGAGAGTTGCTTTGAGACAATGGGGGAGGGGAGAGAAAGACGGCGCACACTTACCTACACTTACATACATCGCTGACTGGTTAACAACACAAGCGCTATTTCAAAAGAGAAAATAAAATCTGGTCTGTCTGAAGCCAGAATGCATGGATTAAAGTCCAGCGTAACCCTGAATAAAACAAGCAGCCTGCCGAAATGACACAGCCTGCTGCCAATTTGATCGCACATACAAAGTGAGGTCACTTTCAGAAGATGTTCCAGTCTACCTCAGTCTATTACACCTTGTTTCTCGATCCTCTGAGGCCCCTCTTAAGGGTCCCATAAACTAGAACGATAATGCCCGATTTCATCCAATTTCGGACATTCGGGACGATATATCGGGTGAAATCGGGCATTTTGGAGGTTTTTCCGATCTGATCCGATCCAATGCGTGTTCCCGTGAGGATCAGATCGGCTCCACTAGATCGTTAGTGCTGCACACGTGATATGTCGGTTCCCGCAGGCATGGCTGGGATCGCATAAGGTATATCACATGCAAAATGTACCAAATCGTATGGAACCACTCCCGGGAAACTCCTGAGAGAGTTCAAGGGAAGTCGCCTCCGACTTCAGCCTCAAACACATCGTTGTAGTGTATGGGACCCTTAAGTCTTCCTCTATTAAGGTTGTACTGGATACTATTTAGGGAGAAGTGTAGTATTCCCATGTTATATAGTATCCTAGTTACTGGGTGTAACTTGACGCATTACATTCATATATAACACTCATCAAAATATACATCAGTACTGACCCTGTTAAATGATGACAGAGCCATCACACATAGTGACCCAACTGCAAGTGACCTGGCTGTCCATAGTAAAGAACACTAAAACGTATGAGGAACTACAATTCCCAGCATACTCTGTCAGAGCGTTTTGGAGGGATGCAACGACAATTTACTTAACATCTAAACGAAATCAACCTTTCAGTGTTACTAAGATCTCACTTCTGTATAGAATGGAAATCAAATAAAAGCCGACATTTTTCTCCTTATATAGCCATAAACCCTTCACACACACCCATCATAATCTTTCTCTCACCTTGGAGGCCAGACCGGCTTCTTATCATGCTTTAGGCTTTCTGTAAAATAAATCTCGTTAAAAAAAAGATAAACTTTCTTCTGAAGTTTTGCCTTTCAGTTCCTCAATTATAAAAAATCTTGTTAAACAAGTCATCTCATGTAGAGAGAAGCAACAGTGATTAAATGCTGCTATGGCAAAGTTTACTGTCTGGGAAAACACTGACACCAGTTACAGCACCTACCTTGCATTTCTCCATAAATGCCTCGCAAAACTAACGAAGGCCCAGCTACATTTTCTAGATAACAATGTTTGGATAAAGTAACGTCACAAAGACACGTCTTTATATGTCAAAGACACAGGAGTGAATAATGCTCTCCCGGCCTCCAGTTATCATCTGGCAAGTCTTAAAAAAGGGCTACTATTTTCACAATTTCTGCGTATTGGACGCAAGACTTCAGATTTGCATCAAACTGCCAAGGAGATTCAATGTATGGGTGAGAAATACATCTCATGTGGGTGTATAATCGTTATGGCGACCAGTGCTTAAAGTGGTCCTAGAGAGGTGGTGGAACTCCTCCCCCCCCCCCCCCTCCCCGGTGCACATGCAATAAAAGTATTGCACAAAAAGGGGCGCGGTCTCAAAATTAAAGGGGCGTGGTCACACAATAGTAATAATGCCCACAGTAGTAGCACCCCTAATACACATAATGCCCACAGTAGTAGCACCCCGTAATACACATAATGCCCACATCAGTAGCGCCCGTTTTACAATGACCACAGTAGTAGTGCTCCTTATGCAATGTCCACTGTTCTGGTAGTGCCCCTTATATAGAGCCCATAGTAGTGGTGCCCCTTATGCAATGCCCCCAGTAGTAGTGCCCCTTATGTCCCCAGGAGTGATGCCCCTTATGAAGTGTCCCCTTTACAATGCCCTCATTAGTAGTCCCCTTAATGGTAATGCCACAGTGTAGTATTGCCCCCAGTAGTAATGTTGCCTGTAGTAATGCCCCCAGTTGTTTAGCCCCCTGTAGTTTAGCCCCAGTAGTTATGCCCCCAGTAGTTTAGCCCCCAGTAGTTTAGCCCCCAGTAGTAATGCCCCGCAGTTATGACCCCAGTAGTTTACCTCCACTTTAGCCTCTCAGTGGTATGGCCCCCAGTAGTTTAGCCCCATGTAGTTTAGCCCCCAGTGGTAATTCCCCCTGTAGTTTAGCCCCTGCAGTTATGTCCCCAGTAGTAATGCCCCCAGTAGTTTAGCCCCCTGTAGTTTGCCCTAAGTAGGAATGCCCCCAGTAGTTTAGCCCCTGTAGTTATGCCCCCTGTAGTTTGCCCCTTGTAGTTTACCCCCCTGTAGTAATGTGCCCCTGTAGTTATGCCCCCAGTAGTAATGTGCCCCTGTAGTTATGCCCCCAGTAGTAATGCACCCCTGTAGTTTGCCCCCAGTAGTTAGCCCCATGTAGCTTGCCCCAAGTAGTAATGCCCCCTTGTAGTTTAGCCCCGCTGTAGTAATGCCCCTGTAGTTTGCCCCCAGTAGTAGTGCCCCTGTAGTTATGGCCCCAGTAGTAATGCGCCCCTGTAATTATGCCCTTAGTTGTAATGCCCCCCTGTAGTTTGCCCCCAGTAGCTTACTCCCAGTAGTTAGCCCCATGTAGCTTGCCCCCAGTAGGTAGCCCCATGTAGCTTACCCCAAGTAGTAATGCCCTCTGTAGTTTTCCCCTTTGTAGTTTAGCCAGCCTGTAGTAATGCCCCTTCTAGTTTAGCCCCCCTGTAGTTTAGCCACCAGTAGTAATGCCCCCAGTAGTAATGCGCCCCTGAAGCTTGCCCCCAGTAGACGTGCCTTAAAAAAAAAAAAAGCCACCATACTTACCAAGCCCTGCCCCCGCGTGCGACCGCTGTGATCCTCCTGGCATCCGGCTCCCTGCACTATGAGAGAGGCGTCATGACATCTCTCTCATAGCGCACACTGAGCCGGGAGCCGGAGCTCAGTAGTGAGCTCCTGCCGCTGGGCTTCCACTGTGCGGGTAGAGCTGGGCGCCGCTGGTAACAGCGGTCGTCCGGCATCTCCCTGCGGCGCAGCACACATCAGGTGAGGTGAGCCGGAGGAGGCGGAACTGCGTTCCGTCTCCAAGTGGAACTGACAGAACGCAGTTCCGCCCCGTTCCGGCTCACTTTAACCCCTGACGGCGACTCCAAGACCGTTACTCATTCCTAAGTTTGTCTAGTGCCCTGGGGTGGTTTTGCTGGGCTGGTGGGGGGTGCACTGTGCCCCAGAAGTGAACCCCTATAATGTTAGGGACCTACCCAATGAGGTTACCTTGACTTTTGGTGGGTAGGCTCATAATATTGGCCAATTGTATGCCCAAAACCTCATATATGATGTATAATTATTAAATGTATTATAATTTTGATGGTTGTATGGTGCACCTGCTCTCTTGCTTCTGTGTTGTAGTACTAAGTCTCAGCTAGGTAGCACATCACATTATAAGTAGCTAAGATGTGCAGTCCAGGCCCCCTGCCCCTAATAAGTAATTCCCCCTGCCCCTAATAAGTCATTCCTAAGTCTACCTCCAAACAGGACGGGGAGAAAAAAACTTCCCTGTAGTCACTTATTTCAGATCTAAAATCTCAGTCTTGACGGACAGTGTCAAATTCCTATGGCCACTGATTTCCAGCAACGAGACTTTACTTGGACTACATAAAAACTGAACTCTCCTGAGGACAGAATCTTCAATCAATGCCACTTACACCATGGAGAAAACTGAACACAAATTCAGCGCGTCGGTCACCATCGCTTTACAATAAAAAAAGGTCCTATCAACCGCAAGAAGTGATCAACTGCAGGCGAAGCACTTGATAAAGAGGAAACATCCTGCAAACTCTCTTGCATTGTGATTGGCCAAGCTCCTCCTCCAACCAAAGTGGGGGATCGGAGTAACTCACTACTATAACTGACTACTACAGTTTGAAACACAATGAATTTACAGACTTGGAGGTGTAAGATCAGGGGCTATTAAAATATTAGGAGTCTATTCATGAAGCAGTGAAAAGAGTGGAGAAGTGAGCCAGTGGAGAAGTTGCCCATGGCAACCAATCAGCTGCTACGTATAATTTTATAGAATGCATTTTATAAATGTTACCTCAACACTGATTGGTTGCCATGGGCAACCTCTCCACTGGCTCACTTTTCCACTTGTTTCACTGCTTCATGAATAGACAACTTAATCTGGTCATGTTTTCTGGAAGAATGATCTGTCATTAATCTCTTAGCCAAGACCTTCTCTCATTAATATCTCCTTGAGTGCAATATATATGTGTATATATATTTCTTCCTTCAAGTTTTTCTTTCTCTGTGGACTTTGTTTTATTTGGGTATTATCTGGATTGGCAAATTTCCTCCTTGTCCTATGGCTATTATACAATGTCATGCTTTCAACCCCCCAATACATTATAAATTGTATGCAGAGTCTTTTATGACCACTCTTACCAGTATTTCGACACTGGAGGGATAATAGCATGCGTTATATTGTTGTCTTGTTATTCTTGCTTTACTTGTATAACTGATGTCTTTCCTTCTTGTGAGCTTATGTGACTGGTGGACACATTTTTGTCCCTGCTGTGTGGATCAGCAGGTATTTCATTCACTCCCACAACCAAGACTGTTTCATTTTCCATACACATGGACAGATTGCGTGGCACTCTCCGAGCGTTCTGCGGTCACCACTAGAACGGCAAGTAGACACTTTGGTGTTGTCAGTGCGTTGATTGCATATTGTTGCATTTATATCCGTTTCTAGTGCAGAGATGTGGGTCGCTTGATACTTTTACTATGGGGGAAACCTTGAATGATTGATGATATTTCAAACTGACTTTCTTTACTTTTCCTACCTCTTTGTCTCTTGTTACCCAGACTTATGTTATTACTGAAGCCCTGCATTGCCATTCCTTAATCTAGCACTTGTGTAAGTTTGTTTTACATTGCCACTTATTTTAGTATGAACAAGGATCTGATTGACCTGATGCTGCAGGGGTTGAATACATACGCAGGTTGCATTTTTCAGTGTTTTTTAAAACTGCAGACAAACAGAGCCGGCCCTAGCCAATATGATGCCCTAGGCAAGATTTTGGCTGGTGCCCCCTAGCACCACTGCTGGTTCCGCCTCTGACTCGGCACCCCTTTCCCATCACCATCACCCCCCACCCATAGCAGTCCTTTTGGGGGTATGGCCACACAATAGTACCCCCAATTCAACTTCTGCCTCACAGTAGTGCAACTTTATTCACAATTTATAATGCGATAGTGTCCCAAATTCATGTTACATCACACAGTAGTACCACTTTTATCTTATATACGTTACTCCTCACAGTAGTGCTCCTCATTCACATAACATCATACTGAATTGCTCCTTATTCACATTACACCACACCATATTGCTCTTTATTCACATTAGACCACACAGTAGTGCCCTTTCTATACGTTATGCCACACAGTAGAGCACGTTATACACATAATGCCACACATTGGTAATGCATTTATACACATAATACCACACAGTAATGCCCCTTACACATATGACACACATTACATACCCTCCAACATTTTACACAGAAAAATCGGTACAAATCCGAAAAAGGGGCGTGGCCGCGGGTAAAGGGGGGCGTGGGCACGCCCCTTTTCCTATACTGTCAATGGAGGTTTGGAGAGCCAAAAATCGGTACAGACCATGAAAAAAAGGTACTGTACCTATTAAAAAGGTACAGTTGGAGGGTATGACATTATTAATGTCCTTATAAACATAATGCGCCTTACACATTATGCAAACCCTTATTAATAGCTTTATACACATAATTTCCCTTACACATATGCCACACATTGTTAATGCCCTTATACACATAATGACACACATAATGTCCCTTACACATATGCCGCACATTATTAGTGCCCTTATACACATAATAACACACATAGTGCCCCTTACACATATGTTACACATTATTAATGCCCTTATACACATAATGACACATATAGTTCCTGGCGTGAGTCAGCTGGCAGCTCTGCTAATGTCGGTGCCTATTTTTTATGAAAATGCATCTTATTTGCATTGCTGTGTGGATAGGATGCACAAGCAGCTTCTGCTGATTAAAATGATATGTGGCATGCCTATATACTGTGCGCGACAGTGGCTGTATCTGCATACGAAATGCTACACACAGAATATAGGCATGCCACATATCATTTTAATCAGCAGAAGCTGCTTGTGCCCCTAGGCATACCAGATGCCCTAGGCAATTGCCTAGTTTGCCTATGCCTAGGGCCGGCTCTGCAGACAAACAAATTATTAGTTTGAAAGTTTTCTTCCAGAGGCTGCTGGTTCACAATGACAAATACTAGGGGTTATTCAGAGTGGTTAGCAAACCAACAAAGTTAGCAATTAGGCAAAACCATGTTGCACTGCAGGTTCCCATAGTAACACAGTTAATGAGGGTGGAAAAAGACAAGTTGTCCATCGAGTTCAACCTGTATTATGTATCTTACACTATTCTATATGTAGCTACTAGGGAGGCCAATCCCGGGCCGTTTTTTCAATCCCAGGATTCGGGATTGAAAAACGCTCAATCCCGGGATCCCGGGATTGCAGTAGGGATCAGTGAAGAAGGGTGTAGGGAGCAGCACTGGAGGGTAGGTAGCGGTGCGGGAGGGTGTAGGTAGTGGCGGGGAAGGGAGGGAGGGTGTAGGTAGCAGTGCGGGAGGGTGTAGGTAGCTGGGCGGGAGGATGTAGGTAGCGGTACGGGAGAGTGTAGGTAGCTGGGCGGGAGGGTGTAGGTAGCGGTGCGGGAGGTTGTAGGTAGCTGGGCGGGAGGATGTAGGTAGCGGTGCCAGGGCCGAAACTAGGATTTACGGCACCCGGGGAAAGGCAGTAATTTAGCGCCTCCCTCCCTCCCCCGAAAAAAATAATAATGGGGGAAAAAATGCAAAAAAAATAAAATAATAATGAATAAATAAATAAAATAATAAAAAAATAGATATAAAAATACAATAAAATAGAATAAAAAAGACCGACAAAATTCAAAACTATGCCACCCAATGCAACTTTGTTCTCAATACCAAGCATAGCAATACCCCTCATTAACAGAGGAGAGGTGGAGAGATATGGAAGAAAGGAGAGGGAGAGAGAATATGCTTCAGAATAACCCTCAGACAGGCAGACCCCAGTAAAACACAGTATATATATATATATACATACATACACACATATATATATACACATATACTACATATATGTATATACACACGCACACATTTAAAAAAATAAAAAATAAATATATATATATATATGTATATATATATATATATATAAAATCTGTAGCTGTCACAGTGGTATAAATAAATAGTCTCAGCATGACATATTTAGGCAATATATATATACATATATATATATATAAAAGCTTAAATTAACTACTTTAAATGAGCTGCAGGGGTTAACACCAGTCAGGGTGAGGGAGTGTGTGTGCCTGTGTGTTTTACCTCTCCAGTCCTCTCACTAATCAGACAGAGGTGAAGGGTGCTTGTCTGCTTCGATCAATCACTGCTGGTGTCAGCGACTCAGCAGCGGAGCTGAATGTAGGGCTGCGTGGGGCTGGAGAACGCTCAGCAGCATGTCACAGGGCGGGTGGCTTGCCGCTCAGGATAGCCGACTACTGCAGCTCCAGCGGCGGCCATCTCTCTGCAGGGTGAAATGCCTCATGGGATTTGTAGTCTCTCTGTTACAGCTCCAAGTATAATCAGTAACAGACATGACTACAAATCCCATGTGACTCCACTTCCTTCCCTGCTGTATCAGACGCAGACGGATCCCAGCGCCCTATCCAGTCCCGCGCCCTGGTCACATGCCCCCCTAGCCCCCCCCTAGTTACGGCTCTGGCGGTGCGGGAGAGTGTAGGTAGCTGGGCGGGAGGGTGTAGGTAGCGGTGCGGGAGGTTGTAGGTAGCGGTGCGGGAGGGTGTAGGTAGCTCGGTGGGAGGATGTAGGTAGCGGGGAGGGTTGGTAGCGGCACGGGAGGGAGGCTGTTAGCACTGCACGGAGGGAGGGTGGGTGTAAGTAATACCACTTACTATTAGGTGGGCGCCAGCCATGGACACACTAAACGCGGCGGCATTTCAAATGAAGCGCCGGCCGCCAGCCAACCAGAGCTGGCGTACCAGCAGCCAATCAGGGAAGCGGCCGCAGCAGTCGCTCCTGATTGGCTGCCGCTGCTGCGGCAACTTCCCTGATTGGCTGCCGGTCCGCCAGCTCTGATTGGCTGGCGGCCGGCGCTACATTTGAAGTGCCGCCGCGTTCAGCGTTTGTCTATGGCTGCCGCCCGCCTAATTGTGAGTAGTATTACTTACACACACTCCCTCCCGCACATGCGCAGTGTAATCCCGTGAATCCCAGGATTGGATGCTCCAACCCGGGATTCATATCCCGGCATTTTGGGCCCAAATCCCGGGATCCCGCCGATCCCGGGATTGGCCTCCCTAGTAGCTACAGTTTATCTATAATGACTCAGGTACAGTTATATTTGTTAGTCTAGTTGACAACTATAATGCATACTGTTACTAAAATACATTCATTTTCAATGCTATATCCTTAGATATCTTTTTTAGTTAGGAATTTATCTAACCCATTTTTAAATGTATTGACTGAGTCCGCCATTACTACCTTCTCTGGCAAATAATTCCAGACCCTTACTGTCCTCACTGTGAAGAACCCTTTCCTTCGTTGGGTATGACATTTTCTCTCCTCTAACCTCAGAGGATGTCCATGTGTCCTGTGTAGAGATCTCTCGATAAACAAATCGCTAGATATCTCCATGTATTGTCCCTTTATATATTTGTAAATATTAATAATGTCTCCTCTTAGACGCCTCTTTTCTAGTGTAAACATATTTAACCTAGTAAGCCTTTCCTCATAATCCAGTGCCTCTAACCCCTTCATCAATTTTGTAGCTCGCCTCTGAACCTTTTCAAGTTCTAAGATATCTTTTTTATAATGTGGTGCCCAGAACTGTACACAATATTCCAGATGTGGCCGTATCAATGATTTATACAGTGGCAGGATTACACTCTCATCCCTTGTCTCGACTCCCCGTTTTATGCATACTAACACCTTATTAGCCGTTGATGCTGCACTTTGACATTGGATTCTGCTACTAAGTCTATTATCAATGAGCACCCCCAAATCTTTTTCTATTACCGTTTCCCCTACATTTTTTCCATTTAGTGTGTAGGTTGCATGTTTATTTTTAGTCCCAAAGTGCATAACTTTACATTTTTCTATATTAAACCTTATTCTCCATTTAGCTGCGCAAATATCCAGTTTAAATAGGTCGTTCTGTAAAGACTCAGCATCCATGTCTGAATTAATTACCCTACATAGTTTTGTATCGTCTGCAAAAATTTACACTGTGCTTTCCAGACCTACTCCTAGGTCATTAATAAATATGCTGAACAGTAGTGGCCCGAGTACAGATCCCTGTGGTATTCCACTGAATACTGTGTCCCAGGTGGAAAACATCCTATTTACCACAACTCGCTGTTCCCTGTTATCCAGCCAATTACTCACCCAAGTACAAATAGTGTTCCCTAAAACAAGCTCCCTTAATTTGAAAATCAGCCTCATGTGTGGCACTGTGTCGAAGGCTTTAGCAAGATCTAAATAGACCACATTCGCTGCGTTTCCCTGGTCAAGATTATTGCTTACTTTCTCGTAGAAGCTTATTAAGTTAGTTTGACATGACCTGTCCCTCACAAACCCATGCTGGTTCCAATTAATAACCTTGGAGGTGTCCAAGTACTCCTGTATGCTATTCCTTAATATTCCTTCCAAAATTTTCCCCACTATAGATGTCAAACTAACTGGTCTATAGTTACCAGAATGAGTTTTAAATCCCTTTTTAAATATTGGCACTACCTCTGCTATACACCAGTCTTTAGGTATCATGCCTGATGTAATTGAATCAAAGGAAATCAAATATAAAGGCCTTGCTAGTTCTGAGTTTAGCTCCATAAGAGCCCTTGGGTGGAGTCCATCTGGACCAGGAGATTTATTAATGTTAATTTTACTTAGTTGCTCATGGACTACTTTCTTACTTAAACAAGTACTAAGCAACGGTACATTATCATAACTTTTGTTATGCACTACTCCCACCATCTCGTCCTCTTTACTAAACACTGATGAAAAAAAAGTTCAGTAGTTCAGCTTTTTCTTTCTAATTAAGACTCCCAACTCCCCTGTTAATTGTCCTATATTCTCTTTTTTTATTTTTACCTTTTACCATTTATAGGTGGGGCAGATGTAACATGTGCAGAGAGATTTAGATTTGGGTGGGTTATATTGATTCTGTGCAGGGTAAATACTGGCTGCTTTAGTTTTACACTGCAATTTAGATTTCAGTTTGAACACACCCCACCCAAATCTAACTCTCTCTGCACATGTTACATCTGCCCCACCTGCACTGCACATGGGGCCTAATTCAGACCTGATCGCAGTAGCAAATTTGCTAGCTAATGGCAAAACCATGTTGCACTGCAGGTGGGGCAGATATAACATGTGCAGAGAGAGTTAGATTTGGTTGGGTTATTTTGTGTCTGTGCTTTATTTTTACACTGCAATTTAGATTTCAGTGTGAACACACCACACCCAAATCTAACGCTCTCTGCACATGTTATATCTGCCCCACCTGCAGTGCACATGGTTTTACCCATTAGCTAACAAATTTGCTGCTGCGATCAGATCTGAATTAGGCCCATGGTTTTGCCCACGAGTTTTTTTTTTGCTCACAAACCTGATTAACCCCTTCTCTCTGGAACAATCTGTGTAAGTGCGATGTGTAATATATTTGCAATAAAACAATCCTGGTGATTTTTTAGGGAATTGTTTAGATGGTATTTTACTGGCACAGAATAATATAGGCTACTGGGTGCTATGCAATGTATGGAGA
The DNA here is from genome assembly GCF_028390025.1 of Pseudophryne corroboree. Lineage (NCBI taxonomy): Eukaryota > Metazoa > Chordata > Amphibia > Anura > Myobatrachidae > Pseudophryne > Pseudophryne corroboree. The sequence continues at coordinate 1,026,907,753 of NC_086445.1, forward strand.
GAGTTACAAGTGCATCGCTGGGCATTGCGGGTGTATCAGGGAGAAGTCATTGTCTCGAGTTTACAGACAAGTCCAGTTTATAGGGATATGGACACAGACAAAAGATGAAAAGTACTGTAAGTACAGTACAAACGGCTGAGCGCCGTGGATTAAAGCCTGTTTATATAAAATTTTGTGGTCACATGTTCTCTTACACCCCATTTTTCATATCTAAGTCAATCCTTGTCCTCAGTTGCCGCATCATAAGCATTTGCTTTTATGTTTGTGGTAGAAATCAGATTTTTTTCTGAAACAGATTTCCTCTGATATTTAGTAATTATTTGGCCAGGCACAAAGGAGGGGTTCACATATATCTCTGACACACACAATAACTCATCAAGTTCAGTTAAATGTACTTTTGGAATTGACCACAAATCCATCAATATTTTGCACGTCACTATTACTTTAACTGATGGTGAAATTGTCTCTTATTTGTTAAAGAACCAGATAGCAATACGATTTTTAGTACTGATTGTTTCCATCCCACTCCCTAACAGCAGGATTATCATAATCCCAGTGTTTGGGGGTTTGTAGAATCTGTAGCGACGCAGCTGATCGTGACAACCAATAAGCTGTTATAATCATTTCTAATGAGGGGTTACAAATATAAAGATCTGTGGTGAGCTCAGGATTGTGCTTTAAAGGTTCCCAGATCTGATCTTTTTGTGCTCAAAATGAATAAATGTATGGCATCCACCATATTAAGGGGTATATTCAAGCCCGCCGCCACCAGGGGGTTACTGTGAGCACAGCTGTCCCGGGCCCAGAGAGGGGAGGGCCCAGGCAGCTCATGCCACCGTCCGCCACCCATCCCTGTTCCCGTCAGCCTCTAGAATCTTTAATAACTGGCAGTGGCCATTTTGAAATGGACATTTTCAACAGAGCCTGAGAGCGGACGCAAACAGATGGGAACAGGGACGGGTGGTGGCCTCAGAGGAGACAGTTATTAAAGATACTAGAGGAGACACTAGTATCTTTAATAACTGTCTCCTCTGAGGCAGTGGCCACTTTGGGAGGGACATTTTCAATGTTTTTTTTACATGAAGCATGCGGTGCAGTCTGCTGCGGCTGCGGCTGCGGCTGCGGGGGGATTCCCCTGACAGTGAGCAGAACCCCTGACAATGAGCAGCACCCCTGTCAACAAGCAGGTACTGCATAATTACTGTGTGGGTGACAAAGGCATTAATGTGGGGGCATAATATGTTGTCAGGGGCATTGCCATGTGGGGCATAATATGGTGTCAGGGGCATTACTGTGGGGCCTTAATATGGTGCAAGGGGCATAATGTGGTACTGCTCCGTATGTGCATAGGAATTTTATTGTTTTAAAATATATTTTTAGTATATATATATATATATATATATATATATACAATATCGGATAGGCACTCACCCTTCCTTGTGAATGGGGCCCCGGTGCCTTCTGGAAACAGTAACACATCCATCATTTCCTAGCATGCAGCGGCACTCAGGGACAGACTCATGGATATTTCAGAACAAACAGTGTTTTAATCCATTCCAAAGCAAAGAAGTTCCATCCACCGTTTCGGGGTGCTAACACCCCTTTGTCAAGGTGAACAAACAAGAAGTGTTTGTTCACCTTGACAAAGGGGTGTTAGCACCCCGAAACGTTGGATGGAACTTCTTTGCTTTGGAATGGATTAAAACACTGTTTGTTCTGAAATATCCACGAGTCTGTCCCTGAGTGCAGCTGCATGCTAGGAAATGCTGGATATATATATATATATATATATATATATATATTTAATACCAGTCAAAAGTTTGGACACACTTTCTCATTCAAATGAATGAGAAAGTGTGTCCAAAATTTTGACTGGTACTGTGTGTATATATATATATTTAACAGAAATGAGGCAAACCCTTTACATATACACATCAGAACAAGAAATTTTCTTGACAAAGAAAGTGGGAGATGAACTAGGCACTACACAGGAAATTATAATATTACCTCTAAAATTCACTTTAAAGTGTTCCCGCAGTGGTAGGTTTTGTTATAATTTGAAGGGGATGTTGTCATCATCAAATTTGGGATCATGTAGAATGATTTTTTTAAAGTTGCGCCTCAAACCTTTTTATGATTGGTTATTATAATCGAAAGATTGTTCTCGGAATGAGTATATAGCAGTACAGACCACCCCTCTGAAGAAGTCCTTTTAGGACGAAACGCGGCAGGGTTGAGGAGAGCAATACCCTATTGATAACTACATCGACAGATAGTCTTTGTCAAGAAAAGTTCTCGTTCTGATGTGTATATGTAAAGGGTTTGCCTCATTTCTGTAAAACATAATTAATTAATTGTGTATAAATATAATTGGTCATTCGTATGAACTGCTGGTCTAACAGTTAAAAAATTCACTTCTGATTCTCTTTGGTGGCTATATGTGTATTGAATCCTTTCTAACAGGAGGATTATATTGGAGGTGCTGCTGATTGAGTAAGCGCAGGATAAGGGCAAGAGTTGCGTATATATATATTTTTTAAATATATATTTTTTGGGGGGTGGAGGGGGGCTGCCTACTGTGTCAAATCCGGGCCCCACAATTTCTGATGCCAACCCTGGGTATATTTACTAGAGCTTCTAAAAATGATAAAAAGTGGTGATGTTGGCCATAGCAACCAATCAGATTCTGTCTATCATTTCTCTATTGCATCCTAGAAAATTATAGAATCTGATTGGTGATATGGGCACTTTTCATTTTTTTAGCTTTAGTAAATTTAGCCCTATGTCAATATAATGGTGCCTGTAAATACATATGAAAAAATACACCATGGCTAACTGTGAAAACCGACACTGAGTTACCCCTGTTACATAAGTCTAAAATCATGCACTGCTACAGTAGAGATAAAAATATAAACAATGGCATAGTTAAACTTGATAGCATTGGGATAAATAAAACACAGATGACCCATGTTTTTACATTATTGTTATTATTACCCGTTATTTATATAGCGCACACATATTCCGCAGCGCTTTACAGAGAATATTTGGCCATTCAGATCAGTCCCTGCCCTGGGGGAGCTTGCAATCTATATTCCCTCTGACATGTACACTAGAGATGAGCGGGTTCGGTTTCTCTGAATCCGAACCCGCCCGAACTTCATGTTTTTTTACACGGGTCCGAGCGACTCGGATCTTCCCGCCTTGCTCGGTTAACCCGAGCGCGACCGAACGTCATCATCACGCTGTCGGATTCTCGCGAGGCTCGGATTCTATCGCGAGACTCGGATTCTATATAAGGAGCCGCGCGTCGCGGCCATTTTCACACGTGCATTGAGATTGATAGGGAGAGGACGTGGCTGGCGTCCTCTCCGTTTAGAAATTAAAATAGATAGGAGAGTGAGAGTGAGACACTTCATTTACTTACTGGAGCTTAGGAGGAGTTATACTAGTGACTGATGACCAGTGACCTGACCACCAGTGCAGTTTTATAATTTATTATTATTTAATAATCCGTTCTGTTCTTGTTCTCTGCCTGAAAAAAACGATACACAGTGACTCAGTCACACTCACATACCATATCTGTGCTCAGCCCAGTGTGCTGCATCATCTATGTATAATATCTGACTGTGCTCACACAGCTTAATTGTGGGGGAGACTGGGGAGCAGTTATAGGTTATAGCAGGAGCCAGGAGTACATATTAAACAGTGCACACTTTTGCTGCCAGAGTGCCACTGCCAGTGTGACTGACCACTGACCACTGTGACCAGTGACCTGACCACACTGACCACCAGTATAGTATATTGTGATTGAATGTCTGCCTGAAAAAGTACACTCGTCGTGTGACTTGTGTGGTGTTTTTTTATTCTATAAAAATTAAAAAACTCATTCTGCTGACAGACAGTGTCCAGCAGGTCTGTCATTATATAATATATACCTGTCCGGCTGCAGTAGTGATATATATATATTTTTTATATCATTATTTATCATCCAGTCTATACTAGCAGCAGACACAGTACGGTAGTTCACGGCTGTAGCTACCTCTGTGTCGGCACTCGGCAGTCCATCCATAATTGTATACCACCTACCCGTGGTTTTTTTTTTCTTTCTTCTTTATACATACTACATCTCATTATCATCCAGTCTATATTAGCAGCAGACACAGTACAGTACGGTAGTCCACGGCTGTAGCTACCTCTGTGTCGGCACTCGGCAGTCCATCCATAATTGTATACCACCTACCCGTGGTTTTTTTTTTCTTTCTTCTTTATACATACTACATCTCATTATCATCCAGTCTATATTAGCAGCAGACACAGTACAGTACGGTAGTCCACGGCTGTAGCTACCTCTGTGTCGGCACTCGGCAGTCCATCCATAATTGTATACCACCTACCCGTGGTTTTCTTTTCTTTCTTCTTTATACATACTACATCTCATTATCAACCAGTCTATATTAGCAGCAGACACAGTACGGTAGTTCACGGCTGTAGCTACCTCTGTGTCGGCACTCGGCAGTCCATCCATAATTGTATACCACCTACCCGTGGTTTTTATTTTTCTTTCTTCTTTATACATACTACATCTCATTATCATCCAGTCTATATTAGCAGCAGACACAGTACAGTACGGTAGTCCACGGCTGTAGCTACCTCTGTGTCGGCACTCGGCAGTCCATACATAATTGTATACCACCTACCCGTGGTTTTTTTTTCTTTCTTCTTTATACATACTACATCTCATTATCAACCAGTCTATATTAGCAGCAGACACAGTATGGTAGTTCACGGCTGTAGCTACCTCTGTGTCGGCACTCGGCAGTCCATCCATAATTGTATACCACCTACCCGTGGTTTTTTTTTCTTTCTTCTTTATACATACTACATCTCATTATCATCCAGTCTATATTAGCAGCAGACACAGTACAGTACGGTAGTCCACGGCTGTAGCTATCTCTGTGTCAGCACTCGGCAGTCCATCCATAATTGTATACCACCTACCCGTGGTTTTTTTTTTCTTTCTTCTTTATACATACTACATCTCATTATCAACCAGTCTATATTAGCAGCAGACACAGTACAGTACGGTAGTCCACGGCTGTAGCTACCTCTGTGTCGGCACTCGGCAGTCCATCCATAATTGTATACCACCTACCCGTGGTTTTTTTTCTTTCTTCTTTATACATACTACATCTCATTATCAACCAGTCTATATTAGCAGCAGACACAGTACGGTAGTTCACGGCTGTAGCTACCTCTGTGTCGGCACTCGGCAGTCCATCCATAATTGTATACCACCTACCCGTGGTTTTTATTTTTCTTTCTTCTTTATACATACTACATCTCATTATCATCCAGTCTATATTAGCAGCAGACACAGTACAGTACGGTAGTCCACGGCTGTAGCTACCTCTGTGTCGGCACTCGGCAGTCCATCCATAATTGTATACCACCTACCCGTGGTTTTTTTTTTCTTTCTTCTTTATACATACTACATCTCATTATCATCCAGTCTATATTAGCAGCAGACACAGTACAGTACGGTAGTCCACGGCTGTAGCTACCTCTGTGTCGGCACTCGGCAGTCCATCCATAATTGTATACCACCTACCCGTGGTTTTTTTTTCTTTCTTCTTTATACATACTACATCTCATTATCAACCAGTCTATATTAGCAGCAGACACAGTACAGTACGGTAGTCCACGGCTGTAGCTACCTCTGTGTCGGCACTCGGCAGTCCATCCATAATTGTATACCACCTACCCGTGGTTTTTTTTTTTCTTTCTTCTTTATACATACTACATCTCATTATCAACCAGTCTATATTAGCAGCAGACACAGTACAGTACGGTAGTCCACGGCTGTAGCTACCTCTGTGTCGGCACTTGGCAGTCCATCCATAATTGTATACTAGTATCCATCCATCTCCATTGTTTACCTGAGGTGCCTTTTAGTTGTGCCTATTAAAATATGGAGAACAAAAATGTTGAGGTTCCAAAATTAGGGAAAGATCAAGATCCACTTCCACCTCGTGCTGAAGCTGCTGCCACTAGTAATGGCCGAGACGATGAAATGCCAGCAACGTCGTCTGCCAAGGCCGATGCCCAATGTCATAGTACAGAGCATGTCAAATCCAAAACACCAAATATCAGTAAAAAAAGGACTCCAAAACCTAAAATAAAATTGTCGTCGGAGAAGCGTAAACTTGCCAATATGCCATTTACCACACGGAGTGGCAAGGAACGGCTGAGGCCCTGGCCTATGTTCATGGCTAGTGGTTCAGCTTCACATGAGGATGGAAGCACTCAGCCTCTCGCTAGAAAACTGAAAAGACTCAAGCTGGCAAAAGCACCGCAAAGAACTGTGCGTTCTTCGAAATCCCAAATCCACAAGGAGAGTCCAATTGTGTCGGTTGCGATGCCTGACCTTCCCAACACTGGACGTGAAGAGCATGCGCCTTCCACCATTTGCACGCCCCCTGCAAGTGCTGGAAGGAGCACCCGCAGTCCAGTTCCTGATAGTCAGATTGAAGATGTCAGTGTTGAAGTACACCAGGATGAGGAGGATATGGGTGTTGCTGGCGCTGGGGAGGAAATTGACCAGGAGGATTCTGATGGTGAGGTCGTTTGTTTAAGTCAGGCACCCGGGGAGACACCTGTTGTCCGTGGGAGGAATATGGCCACTGACATGCCTGGTGAAAATACCAAAAAAATCAGCTCTTCGGTGTGGAAGTATTTCAACAGAAATGCGGACAACAGGTGTCAAGCCGTGTGTTGCCTTTGTCAAGCTGTAATAAGTAGGGGTAAGGACGTTAACCACCTCGGAACATCCTCCCTTATACGTCACCTGCAGCGCATTCATAATAAGTCAGTGACAAGTTCAAAAACTTTGGGCGACAGCGGAAGCAGTCCACTGACCAGTAAATCCCTTCCTCTTGTAACCAAGCTCACGCAAACCACCCCACCAACTCCCTCAGTGTCAATTTCCTCCTTCCCCAGGAATGCCAATAGTCCTGCAGGCCATGTCACTGGCAATTCTGACGAGTCCTCTCCTGCCTGGGATTCCTCCGATGCATCCTTGCGTGTAACGCCTACTGCTGCTGGCGCTGCTGTTGTTGCTGCTGGGAGTCGATGGTCATCCCAGAGGGGAAGTCGTAAGCCCACTTGTACTACTTCCAGTAAGCAATTGACTGTTCAACAGTCCTTTGCGAGGAAGATGAAATATCACAGCAGTCATCCTGCTGCAAAGCGGATAACTGAGGCCTTGACAACTATGTTGGTGTTAGACGTGCGTCCGGTATCCGCCGTTAGTTCACAGGGAACTAGACAATTTATTGAGGCAGTGTGCCCCCGTTACCAAATACCATCTAGGTTCCACTTCTCTAGGCAGGCGATACCGAGAATGTACACGGACGTCAGAAAAAGACTCACCAGTGTCCTAAAAAATGCAGTTGTACCCAATGTCCACTTAACCACGGACATGTGGACAAGTGGAGCAGGGCAGGGTCAGGACTATATGACTGTGACAGCCCACTGGGTAGATGTATGGACTCCCGCCGCAAGAACAGCAGCGGCGGCACCAGTAGCAGCATCTCGCAAACGCCAACTCTTTCCTAGGCAGGCTACGCTTTGTATCACCGGTTTCCAGAATACGCACACAGCTGAAAACCTCTTACGGCAACTGAGGAAGATCATCGCGGAATGGCTTACCCCAATTGGACTCTCCTGTGGATTTGTGGCATCAGACAACGCCAGCAATATTGTGTGTGCATTAAATATGGGCAAATTCCAGCACGTCCCATGTTTTGCACATACCTTGAATTTGGTGGTGCAGAATTTTTAAAAAAACGACAGGGGCGTGCAAGAGATGCTGTCGGTGGCCAGAAGAATTGCGGGACACTTTCGGCGTACAGGCACCACGTACAGAAGACTGGAGCACCACCAAAAACTACTGAACCTGCCCTGCCATCATCTGAAGCAAGAAGTGGTAACGAGGTGGAATTCAACCCTCTATATGCTTCAGAGGTTGGAGGAGCAGCAAAAGGCCATTCAAGCCTATACAATTGAGCACGATATAGGAGGTGGAATGCACCTGTCTCAAGCGCAGTGGAGAATGATTTCAACGCTGTGCAAGGTTCTGATGCCCTTTGAACTTGCCACACGTGAAGTCAGTTCAGACACTGCCAGCCTGAGTCAGGTCATTCCCCTCATCAGGCTTTTGCAGAAGAAGCTGGAGACATTGAAGGAGGAGCTAACACGGAGCGATTCCGCTAGGCATGTGGGACTTGTGGATGGAGCCCTTAATTCGCTTAACAAGGATTCACGGGTGGTCAATCTGTTGAAATCAGAGCACTACATTTTGGCCACCGTGCTCGATCCTAGATTTAAAGCCTGCCTTGGATCTCTCTTTCCGGCAGACACAAGTCTGCTGGGGTTGAAAGACCTGCTGGTGAGAAAATTGTCAAGTCAAGCGGAACGCGACCTGTCAACATCTCCTCCTTCACATTCTCCCGCAACTGGGGGTGCGAGGAAAAGGCTCAGAATTCCGAGCCCACCCGCTGGCGGTGATGCAGGGCAGTCTGGAGCGACTGCTGATGCTGACATCTGGTCCGGACTGAAGGACCTGACAACGATTACGGACATGTCGTCTACTGTCACTGCATATGATTCTCTCAACATTGAAAGAATGGTGGAGGATTATATGAGTGACCGCATCCAAGTAGGCACGTCACACAGTCCGTACTTATACTGGCAGGAAAAAGAGGCAATTTGGAGGCCCTTGCACAAACTGGCTTTATTCTACCTAAGTTGCCCTCCCACAAGTGTGTACTCCGAAAGAGTGTTTAGTGCCGCCGCTCACCTTGTCAGCAATCGGCGTACGAGGTTACATCCAGAAAATGTGGAGAAGATGATGTTCATTAAAATGAATTATAATCAATTCCTCCGCGGAGACATTGACCAGCAGCAATTGCCTCCACAAAGTACACAGGGAGCTGAGATGGTGGATTCCAGTGGGGACGAATTGATAATCTGTGAGGAGGGGGATGTACACGGTGATATATCGGAGGATGATGATGAGGTGGACATCTTGCCTCTGTAGAGCCAGTTTGTGCAAGGAGAGATTAATTGCTTCTTTTTTGGTGGGGGTCCAAACCAACCCGTCATATCAGTCACAGTCGTGTGGCAGACCCTGTCACTGAAATGATGGGTTGGTTAAAGTGTGCATGTCCTGTTTATACAACATAAGGGTGGGTGGGAGGGCCCAAGGACAATTCCATCTTGCACCTCTTTTTTCTTTAATTTTTCTTTGCGTCATGTGCTGTTTGGGGAGGGTTTTTTGGAAGGGCCATCCTGCGTGACACTGCAGTGCCACTCCTAGATGGGCCCGGTGTTTGTGTCGGCCACTAGGGTCGCTTATCTTACTCACACAGCTACCTCATTGCGCCTCTTTTTTTCTTTGCGTCATGTGCTGTTTGGGGAGGGTTTTTTGGAAGGGACATCCTGCGTGACACTGCAGTGCCACTCCTAGATGGGCCCGGTGTTTGTGTCGGCCACTAGGGTCGCTTATCTTACTCACACAGCTACCTCATTGCGCCTCTTTTTTTCTTTGCGTCATGTGCTGTTTGGGGAGGGTTTTTTGGAAGGGACATCCTGCGTGACACTGCAGTGACACTCCTAGATGGGCCCGGTGTTTGTGTCGGCCACTAGGGTCGCTTATCTTACTCACACAGCTACCTCATTGCGCCTCTTTTTTTCTTTGCGTCATGTGCTGTTTGGGGAGGGTTTTTTGGAAGGGACATCCTGCGTGACACTGCAGTGACACTCCTAGATGGGCCCGGTGTTTGTGTCGGCCACTAGGGTCGCTTATCTTACTCACACAGCTACCTCATTGCGCCTCTTTTTTTCTTTGCGTCATGTGCTGTTTGGGGAGGTTTTTTTGGAAGGGACATCCTGTGTGACACTGCAGTGACACTCCTAGATGGGCCCGGTGTTTGTGTCGGCCACTAGGGTCGCTTATCTTACTCACACAGCTACCTCATTGCGCCTCTTTTTTTCTTTGCGTCATGTGCTGTTTGGGGAGGGTTTTTTGGAAGGGACATCCTGCGTGACACTGCAGTGACACTCCTAGATGGGCCCGGTGTTTGTGTCGGCCATTAGGGTCGCTTAGCTTAGTCATCCAGCGACCTAGGTGCAAATTTTAGGACTAAAAATAATATTGTGAGGTGTGAGGTATTCAGAATAGACTGAAAATGAGTGTAAATTATGGTTTTTGAGGTTAATAATACTTTGGGATCAAAATGACCCCCAAATTCTATGATTTAAGCTGTTTTTTTAGTGTTTTTTGAAAAAAACACCCGAATCCAAAACACACCCGAATCCGACAAAAAAAATTCGGTGAGGTTTTGCCAAAACGCGGTCGAACCCAAAACACGGCCGCGGAACCGAACCCAAAACCAAAACACAAAACCCGAAAAACTTCCGGCGCTCATCTCTAATGTACACACACATTCACGCTACTGTTAATTTTGTCAGGAGCCAACCTACCAGTATATTTTTGGATTGTGGGAGGAAACCCACTCAAGCACGGGGAGAATATACAAACTCCACACAGTTAGGGCCATGGTGGGAATCGAACCCATGACCTCTGTTGTGAGGCACAGTTTTTTGATCATGGGTGATCAGTTTTTTTACCCATAAACTGCAAAAATTTAAAAGCAGGCATATACTTATTTGCAGCTTGAAATTTGTGGTTTATCTTCTGTCTTGCCCATGTGGGCTGCGCTAAATGGGCAAGACAGACAGTTTTAGGAATGGATGACGCTGCCTCGGTCTTCTATATGTTTTGGTAAGAGTGACTTCCAGTAAGTGTGACACTGCACTTTGCTGAGAGAAAACACATGTCCTCTTAAGGTACAGGTACAGGATGATTGATTATATAGTGGTAAAAAAGTGGCAAAAGGCACCTCCTTGTGCATTAAATATGAATTTTCAAGGTGACATATGAAAGGTATTCATCCACACGTACCCAAATTAAAGCCCTGGGCATGGGCGTAGCTACAAAAGGTGCTGGGGATGCGGCTGCTATGGGGCCGAGTCGTCTCTGGAGCCCGAGCCTTCCCCATGCACCCAGCTGTTGAGCCCGGCGTTGGCATTTTTTACATGAAAAGTGTGCTGCTGTACAGTGTACACACCTGGTCACCCAGGCCTGCTCCGCCTCCCTTGGGTACCAAATAATGCTGGGAGGAGGCGTGGCTGAGTATGCACAGTCATTCCCGGGCCACGGTTACACCTCCTCCCAGCATCTGTGAGGAGACAGGAGCCGGAGTCGGGGCGGCCAGGAGAGCGGGCGTCTTTGAGGAGAGCAGAAAATTATTAGAGCTGCGCTCAATCCTAATGTTGTAATTGATGGTAATTGTGGGTATTAATAAACTTTAGTGCTGTTTGTTTCACGCCTGCAATAAATGTACCCTTGTTTCTCTGTCCCCCTTAACCTAAGAAGTTGTCTTGAACCTCTAGTGAAGGTCGTGATATGTGACCTAACCAAGGAAACCGTATAATGCACAGATGTGTGAATGAAGGATAACCAAATGACCAGTATATATGAATGGATAAAGAAATGAGTGATGACCAATATAAATCCTTTTGAGCACTGCTGCTGGCTCATTTATTCATTTAAAGTCCGCTTAAAAGAAAAAGAAAATGTCTCTTAAATAAGATATGTCACAGTTCTTAATGTCGGATTGCGGCGTCCCGCAAATCCGCTAAGTAACAAGTCTTTCAACCCTTCAGATGCAAAAGAGATTCTAGCTGTAGAAAATAGACATCCGGTCTTCACGTTCACCAGAGCCTCAGGTTCAACAATGCAGAAAATGGAAATGGAGGGGATTCTGGACTGGCTCCTGCTCCCCAACCCCAGCTGCCCGTGGTGCGTCTTTGCACAGCCGCCCCCTGGGTGCCGGTCGGTCCGGGAGTGAAGCCTGTCTAGGGCTGGGGGAAGCTCAGAGTGCGCTCTGCAGAGCCGCACACTGTGTAACCCCCTGCCTCCTACGGACACTCACCTGCCGTCCTTTCTCGTTTGTCACCGAGGCTCCGTCAACGGCTTCCTCTTCCTTTCCTCCGTCCAGCGGTTGCTTGGTTACACAGTCGCGTCCCGGACTTCCTGGTCACGTGACCCGGTTGTTTGTAGTTGGTTCAGCGTTAGGTGCTCCGTGCATAAAGGGTTACAGTGATCAGAGTTAAATAAGTAGATGTCCCCAACGCGTTTCAGCCTTTGTTAGGCCTTCCTCTGGGAGAAGTGGGAGCTTGATAGGTGGCCAGTATGATCTTATATAGGGTGTCTCATTTCCTTAATCTGGTCATGTGATCCCAATTGAATGTTCCTATTGGTCTACCCTCTCTCCCCATCTTGTGTGTATATTAGAATCCCTGAAATGCACTTGAAGAACTGTGTTTCCATACTGGATGAATTCTAAATCGCCTCATAGTATCTGCTTATGCAGACCTAGCTCTCAAAGTTTGGTTTCTTGCAATATGAATGTATCAGACTGGGATTACCATTAGATCCCTAATTGTTCATTTTTCTAACAATAATAAAAATGTATATAAAACAAAGCTGGAGTTTCCAATTGGTCTCCTAATGTCCCCTTCTTAATTTTTTACATATTACTGATTTTACTTCATTGTCTTTATTAAGGCCAAAGGGGGTCAGTGTTTTCATTTCATACATCCACTTGAGTTCTATTCTATTGATTTTTTCAATGAAGTCTCCTCCCCTCCAGTTATGCTGTACTTCTTGTATTCCTACAAATTTCAGTGTTCGGGGGTCACTATCGTGGTGATCTTTAAAGTGCTTTGACAAATTATGTTCCTCCAACCCTCTTTTGATATTTCTAATGTGTTCACTTACTCTTGTTTTAAGAGGACGTATGGTGCGGCCCACATACTGTTTTCCGCACCCACATTCTAACATGTATATGACCCCTTTACTGTTACATGTTAATCTTTCTCTGATGTTGAAGACCTTATGTGTGTTATTTGAACTGAAACTAGTCACTGGTTTGGTGCTCTGGGGTCCCCTATTTCTGCAACCTAGACATGTTCCACAATAGTAGAATCCTGCTTTCGGTTTAGATTGGTTAATGTGTGTTTGTATCACTTTGCTTGGTTGTATATGACTATGTACCAATTTCTGCTTTAAATCTGGTGCTTTCCGAAAAATTATTCTAGGTGTAGTGTCCAAGATGTCATTCAGAGTGTCGTCCTCCATAAGGAGGGGCCAGTGTTTCTTGAATATACGTTGTAGAGATTTCGACTGTTGCGTGTAGTTAGTGACAAAGGTAACTTTCTCTGTGTATTCCCTCTCTTTCTTGTCTTTATACTTGAGCAACTGGTCTCTATCCACTTCCCTTACTTGTTCAAATGCCCCTTTAATTTCCTTCTCCTTATAATACTTCTCCCTGAATTCTGTCATTAATTCCTCTCCTTGTGTTAAATAATCTGATTTTTTTTAACAATTCCTTCGTAGTCTAGTGAATTGCCCTTTAGGAATTGACTTTAGCCAGTTGGGGTGATGTCCACTACTTGATAGGATGTAGCTATTTACATCCACGCTCTTCCTAAATGTTTTTGTGTGAAGAAAGCCTTCTTCAGCAAAAATTTTTAGATCCTTACTGTAAGTGGTGGTAAATTGAAGATTGTTGTTGTTCCTGTTCATAAGTCCTATAAATTCATTTAGCGTGTTCTCCTTTCCTTACAAAGAAAATGTCATCTATAAATCTTGTCCAGAGCACGAGACTCGCCCCCAGCTCCGGCCTCCCCCAGATGCACCGGTCCTCCCACCAGCTCATGAAGAGGTTGGCGTAGCTCGGGGCGAATCTCGTGCCCATCGCTGTGCCCGTGGTCTGGAGGTAAAAGGTACCATCAAACCACACATAGTTGTGATTCAAAATGTTTATTAATACCCACAATTACCATCAATTACAACATTAGGATTGAGCGCAGCACTAATAATTTTCTGCTTGATGTTGTTTAGGCTGGTCACCTTTAAGTGCAGCAGCTCATCTGAGCATTAGAGGGCCTCAGTGCGCAGTTAACCCCAAAACTTTGCTGTACAAATCCGACCACCCCTCTTTTCTGCAGCAAGAGACCCCATATGGGACTGATAGAATTAGGGAACAATAGGGCCAATAGGGCAAAGACAGCTTTTCAGGCATTAGTGGCACCAAACACTCAGACCAATGACAGCAACGCCTTCTGCAATACTTTCCTACAACTAGAGAAACTGATCAATAAAGAAACGAACCTATGGTGGGACACTCACACAATCAACTGGTATCTAGAGAACGATTTAGTACCTAAAGGACTTAAAATCAAGAAAGCACCCACACACAACAAGGAAGACTTACCATTTATGAGCAAATGGAACAATATCCTCAAGGAATGTTCCAACAATTTGATGAAACTAATCATTGAGAAAAACACAATCGAATTAGAACAGATTGAACAAAATATCATAGCATTAGACACCAAATTAGAACCGTACAAACAAGAACAGGAGTTTATGAACTTATCAGAAGCAATAGCACAAAAGATTTTAAGGAGAGAAAGTACACAAGTAGAAACAAAAAAGAGGAAAATACTTAGGGACAAATTTGGAGTCAAGAGACACCGTACACCAAGGAATAGAAGTAGAAAGGCATTACTTGAGAAACCAATTACACCATCAAACCCAGCATCAAAAATAAATATTTACAAAAGTCCTGTGTACAAGAAGCTCAACCTAACGTATCAACAATACATGTCTAAACTACATAGAGTTGAAAGAAATAGGGATACAGAGAGCAAATTCAACCAGCAAACATCAGTCTCCTCAGAGGAGGATTCAGAAACAGAAGCTTCATTTTCAATACATGAAATAGAGGAGGACCCGGAATACGAAGATTTAGCCAGACTATCCCTAGAGGAAGGGTGGGCCAACCAACATCGAGCTAGTTTTTTCATTACAGAGAGGACAAAAATACAAAAGGAAAGGGAAACACAGCCAGAGAATCAGAAATCACCAGATAGAAGCATACCTACTCCGCCTGGAACTGACACATCAGGTATAATACCAGGACAATTAGAGACACAAACATGTGCATCAAACCTGGTTTTTTTAGGGGACAGTCATGTAGAGAGACACAATACGAACAGTACACCAACCAAAACAATGAAGCGAAAACTAGAAGAACGAGACAGGGAGCCAGAGGGGGAGAAAAGAACAAGAATAGACCACCCATAGATAAAGCGGAGCTAGGGAAAGAAGTATTCAATTTAAGTAGTGTAAAACTAACCAGCAATGACCTTAAACTCCTGGACAAGGGTCTAAAATTCGCACCCACAAAACAAATAGATAAATTTAACATGTATCTTGGGGGTCATTCCGAGTTGTTCGCTCGGTAAAAATCTTCGCATCGCAGCGATTTTCCGCTTAATGCGCATGCGCAATGTTCGCACTGCGACTGCGCCAAGTAAATTTGCTATGCAGTTAGGAATTTTACTCACAGCTTTTTCATCGTTCTGGCGATCGTAATGTGATTGACAGGAAATGGGTGTTACTGGGCGGAAACAGCCCGTTTTATGGGCGTGTGTGAAAAAACGCTACCGTTTCCGGAAAAAAACGCAGGAGTGGCCGGAGAAACGGAGGAGTGTCTGGGCGAACGCTGGGTGTGTTTGTGACGTCAAACCAGGAACGACAAGCACTGAACTGATCGCAGATGCCGAGTAAGTCTGAAGCTACTCAGAAACTGCTACGAGGTGTGTAATCGCAATATTGCGAATACATCGTTCGCAATTTTAAGATGCTAAGATTCACTCCCAGTAGGCGGCGGCTTAGCGTGTGCAAAGCTGCTAAAATTCACTTGCGAGCGAACAACTCGGAATGAGGGCCCTTGATCTGCACAAATTCGCCCGCAAATTAACTCTAAAGAAGTACTTTGCAACCACAACACCAGCGCCAATAAGAAATCATACAGAGGGGGACGAATATAGACATAGCAAATTAGCAATCTGAAACCGCAATCCACCTTTTATCCCAGTCATTTGAAAGGCACACAAGTTGATGCATTTATCACAATGGTAGAAAGGGACATTGAGAAACTTAACGTAACTAAAACCAGAAACAATCTGACAAATCAAGAGAAAGTAGCATTACAAAAATTACAAGACAACCACTCACTAGTCATAAAACCAGCAGACAAGGGGGGGGGGGGAATAGTTCTACTGAACAAATGCGATTACATTAAGGAAGCAAACCGAATCTTGGACGACACCCATACTTACCAGAGACTACAACAAGACCCAACAGAGACATTTCAGAGAGAATTGAACATACACCTGCAGAAGGGAGCTGACCTGGAAATTTTGAACAAACACGAGTATCAGTACATACAAACTCCACACCCGATAATTCCAGTTTTCTACTATTTACCAAAAATCCACAAAGATCCACAGAACCCACCAGGTAGACCCATAATATAAGGAATAGGTTCATTGACATCTCATTTATTGGAATACCTGGACACATTTTTACAACCGTATGTACAAAGGCAAAAAACTTAGCTGAGAGACACTACACACATACTCAACAAGATAAAGGGAATGGAATGGACAGATGACATGTGGCTAGTTACTTCTGATGTCACATCATTGTACTCAGTAATTGATCATGAACAAGGGGCGGAGAGTGTGAAACACCATCTAGATCAAGACAAAGACTTAACAGAAATACAAAGGAAATTCATCATTGACAGCATAATTTAAATTTTGAAACACAACTATGTGTGGTTTGGGGGTACCTTTTACCTCCAGACCACGGGCACAGCGATGGGCACGAGATTCGCCCCGAGCTACGCCAACCTCTTCATGAGCTGGTGGGAGGACCGGTGTGTCTGGGGGAGGCGGGAGCTGGGGGCGAGTCTCGTGCTCTGGACAAGATTTATAGATGACATTTTCTTTGTATGGAAAGGAAAGGAGAACACTCTAAATTAATTTATAGGACTTATGAACAGGAACAACAACAATCTTCAATTTACCACCACTTACAGTAAGACCGAGGTTAATTTTTTGGATCTAAACATTTTTGCTGAAGAAGGCTTTCTTCACACAAAAACATTTAGGAAGAGCGTGGATGTAAATAGCTACATCCTATCAAGTAGTGGACATCACCCCAACTGGCTAAAGTCAATTCCTAAAGGGCAATTCACTAGACTACGAAGGAATTGTTAAAAAAAAATCAGATTATTTAACACAAGGAGAGGAATTAATGACAGAATTCAGGGAGAAGTATTATAAGGAGAAGGAAATTAAAGGGGCATTTGAACAAGTAGGGGAAGTGGATAGAGACCAGTTGCTCAAGTATAAAGACAAGAAAGAGAGGGAATACACAGAGAAAGTTACCTTTGTCACTAACTACACGCAACAGTCGAAATCTCTACAACGTATATTCAAGAAACACTGGCCCCTCCTTATGGAGGACGACACTCTGAATGACATCTTGGACACTACACCTAGAATCATTTTTTGGAAAGCACCAGATTTAAAGCAGAAATTGGTACATAGTCATATACAACCAAGCAAAGTGATACAAACACACATTAACCAATCTAAACCGAAAGCAGGATTCTACTATTGTGGAACATGTCTAGGTTGCAGAAATAGGGGACCCCAGAGCACCAAACCAGTGACTAGTTTCAGTTCAAATAACACACATAAGGTCTTCAACATCAGAGAAAGATTAACATGTAACAGTAAAGGGGTCATATACATGTTAGAATGTGGGTGCGGAAAACAGTATGTGGGCCGCACCATACGTCCTCTTAAAACAAGAGTAAGTGAACACATTAGAAATATCAAAAGAGGGTTGGAGGAACATAATTTGTCAAAGCACTTTAAAGATCACCACGATAGTGACCCCCGAACACTGAAATTTGTAGGAATACAAGAAGTACAGCATAACTGGAGGGGAGGAGACTTCATTGAAAAAATCAATAGAATAGAACTCAAGTGGATGTATAAAATGAAAACACTGACCCCTTTTGGCCTTAATAAAGACAATGACGTAAAATCAGTAATATGTAAAAAAGGAAGAAGGGGACATTAGGAGACCAATTGGAAACTCCAGCTTTGTTTTATTTACATTTTTATTATTGTTAGAAAAATGAACAATTAGGGATCTAATGGTAATCCCAGTCTGATACATTCATATTGCAAGAAACCAAACTTTGAGAGCTAGGTCTGCATAAGCAGATACTATGAGGCGATTTAGAATTCATCCAGTATGGAAACACAGTTCTTCAAGTGCATTTCAGGGATTCTAATATACACACAAGAGGGGGAGAGAGGGTAGACCAACAGGAACATTCAATTGGGACCACATGACCAGATTAAGGAAATGAGACACCCTATATAAGATCATACTGGCCACCTATCAAGTACCCACTTCTCCCAGAGGAAGGCCTAACAAAGGCTGAAACACGTTGGGGACATCTACTGATTTAACTCGGATCACTGTAACCCTTTATGCACGGAGCACCTAACGCTGAACCAACTACAAACAACCGGGTCACGTGACCAGGAAGTCCAGGATGCGACTGTGTAACCAAGCAACCGCTGGACGGAGGAAAGGAGGAGGAAGCCGTTGACGGAGCCTCGGTGACAAACGAGAAAGGACGGCAGGTGAGTGTCCGTAGGAGGCAGGGGGTTACACAGTGTGCAGCTCTGCAGAGCGCACTCTGAGCTTCCCCCAGCCCTAGACAGGCAAAGACGCACCACGGGCAGCTGGGGTTGGGGAGCAGGAACCAGTCCGGAACCCCCTCCATTTCCATTTTCTGCATTGTTGAACCTGAGGCTCTGGTGAACGTGAAGACCGGATGTCTATTTGCTACAGCTAGAATCTCTTTTGCATCTGAAGGGTTGAAAGACTTGTTACTCAGCGGATTTGCGGGATGCCGCAATCCGACATTAAGAACTGTGACATATCTTATTTAAGAGACATTTTCTTTTTCTTTTAAGCGGACTTTAAATGAATAAATGAGCCAGCAGCAGTGCTCAAAAGGATTTATATTGGTCATCACTCATTTCTTTATCCATTCATATATACTGGTCATTTGGTTATCCTTCATTCACACATCTGTGCATTTTACGGTTTCCTTGGTTAGGTCACATATCACGACCTTCACTAGAGGTTCAAGACAACTTCTTAGGTTAAGGGGGACAGAGAAACAAGGGTACATTTATTGCAGGCGTGAAACAAACAGCACTAAAGTTTATTAATACCCACAATTACCATCAATTACAACATTAGGATTGAGCGCAGCACTAATAATTTTCTGCTTGTTGTTGTTTAGGCTGGTCACCTTTAAGTGCAGCAGCTCATCCGAGCATTAGAGGGCCTCAGTGCGCAGTTAACCCCAAAACTTTGCTGTCTTTGAGGAGAGGCCGGCTGGGAGAGCGGGTGTCTGTGAGGGGACTGAAGCCGTAGCTGGGCCGGCCGGGAGAGCGGATGTGGCGGCAGTGCAGATGCTGAGTGATGCTGATAGGCCACTGGGGAAGGGAAACTTTAAGTAGTTGGGGGGAGGGGGAGATCTTTGATTAATCCATAGTGGGGTGGGCGGTCATGGAATTATGCTATGGGGCCCCGAATGAGATAGCTATGCCCCTGCCCCTGGGTATACCATTTGCGCTGAAAGCGCTTGTATGAATAATAAATCCCGGAACTAGTTCTCACCTTATACCATCCTCTCAGGATTTAGCAGTGAATAATATACAGTTTGAAAAGTAAAAAAATAAATATATACTGTATCATGTATATATATATTTTTTTAATTATTACACTCAAACACAAAAAAGTAAGTGTACAAGATAAAATGTGCAGATTTTAGGTCAGTGCAATAAAAGTGTATCTGAGCTCAAGGAGAGACAACAGCATATGGATCCCAAAGCAGGAATACCACACGGCCTCAACGCGTTTTGTTGAAAAATCGTATTTAATGCACTAGGAGGCACCTTTTGCCACTTTTTTACCACAGGAATTTTGCCTATAGAGACATAGGATCGTGTGTTGGCCGGCACCTGGATTCAGAGAGTGCATATACAGAGAACATTTCATAGAAAGCACCTTGCGCGATTGCTGAGTGGATTACTAAAGTTAAGCGCCTTTATCATTATTTGTTATATGAGTCATCATATACAGTAGCTTTAAAAATTAGAGGTAGCAATCGGGGTCAGAGCTTACTGCAGAGTCAGGTTGGATACACAAGTTAGACAGACTTTCCCCTAGAGAACTAATAAATGGCTTGGATTGCAGTGTTTCCTTTAAATTGAAAAATGTGTAGTGTTGTGCTTGCACTCTAGATATTAAAGACTCTTGCAATTGGTGCCTAATACAACATTCCATGGTTAACATTATAATTCTATTCATTGGCAGGGCTTTTTGTATATATTTCTTTGCATGTGTTTTGTATTTTATTGGTGATGGGACTAGTGATGACGTAAGGGATTTGCTCGCTTCTCCTGGTTTCTGCTGTGCACTCTACTGTGACGCAGATTGAAGAATAGTTGAACACACTCCAATCTAAGGTGGGGGAAATCAGGGCTGTAAGTAGGGTGGTGCAGACAGTGCTCAGCACACAACACATTGGGTGCACCGTCCGCATCCACTCACGATTGCCTATGAAAGACTCCGACCTGTCTGTGGCTGCAAATGGGTCCGTACAGAGGTCAGATCTTACCGCTGCAGGACCCAGGAGCTGAGTTACAGCATGTTTGGTGGAGGTCTTACCTTCACTGATAGGTGGAAACTCAGGAGGGGAGAAAGAAGGGTCAGAAATAAAACAGTACATTGGTTGCGGGTCCCGTGGGAAAGGGAGCCGCCACCATGCAGAGACTGGGAAGGAGGCTGGCATCGGGCACTGCTACTGCTGGTTGCTGCTACACATTATTACCAGACATGTCACACTGGGGGTGATGTACTAAGGGGGTGATCAGCTACTAACTGCCATGTTACAGGCTGTGTTTGAAAAAAAATGGGTGGGGGCTGGACTGCACACCTAATTCTAAACATGATAAAGAGACATGTTAAATTACAATGCTGAGACTTGTAGTACCACACAGAATAAAGAGGAAAAAAAATGCATGTGGACACTCTAAAAACTGACAATCAGAACAATTATAATACATTTTTGCTATTTAATATTGAGTAAAATTGAGGTTCTTAGCATCATTCTTGACAAAAATATATGGGCCCACCTAACATGGCTAGGTCCCAAAAATTCCTAAGATTCAGATTCAGAACACAAGACCCCCGGGCCAGCACAGCTCAACCACCCCAAGGCATTAGGCATCGCACAGGTCAGAAGTAGCAGTGTAAATGTTAATAAGTGTTGCATTATTAAGAGACATAGGTGCCAAAAGTGTTACATGAGAGATAGCAATTAAAGTGTTAAAAAGTGTTACATTAATAAAATACAGTGTAAGTACTGAAAGTATTACATAAGTGTTACAATAATGATGCCCCCAAAACAGCCCATCCACACCAACCCAGGAGGCCCAATGCCCTTAACCCTTTCCTAATACTGGCCCTCATTCCGAGTTGTTCGCTCGCTAGCTGCTTTTAGAAGCATTGCACACGCTAGGCCGCCGCCCTCTGGGAGTGTATCTTAGCTTAGCAGAATAGCGAACGAAAAATTAGCAGAACTGCTAATAAATAATTATTTGCAGTGTCTGAGTAGCTCCAGACCTAAACGATCAGCTCAGTCCGTTTAGTTCCTGGTTTGACGTCACAAACATGCCCTGCGTTTGGCCAACCACTCCCCCGTTTCTCCAGACACTCCCGCGTTTTTCCCTGACACGCCTGCGTTTTTTAGCACACTCCCGGAAAACGCTCAGTTACCACCCAGAAACGCCCCTTTCCTGTCAATCATTCACCAATCAGCAGTGCGGCTGAAAATCGTCGTTCGAACACCAGCAAAACTACTAAGTTTTGTGTTAAATAACTTAGCGCATGCGCTCTGCGTACCATGCGCATGCGCAGTTAGCAACAAATCGCAGCATAGCAAAAATTGGCAACGAGCGAACAACTCGGAATGACCCCCTCTGACATAGTATATAAAGTTATCCAGAACTTACCATTTATAGTGCCCATTCCAATATGCAGTCTGAAAATGATAGAACCGTAATACTATTTAGAAACACTGAATGGCAGGTGGGAGGGGTGCTGTCCCAAGCTGAAGGAGTCTCCGCCTTCAGGTATACACATACTCGTATGTACACAATATAGATTATAGGGAGGAAGGGGGGGGGGGGGGGCTGGACTGCACACCATACTTACCGACAATCTGGCTGCCCCCTCCTGCTGCATCACGCCCCCCTCCCAGGTCGGAGCAGCGGGGGCTGTGGGATTGCATCATCGTGGCCCCGCCCCCACTATGCAATGCCAAGATTATTGCCATTGCTAGGCGGGGCCGGGATGACATGGATCGTGTCATCTGACAACCCAGTCCAGCCACTTTGGACAGCGGTGTGGGGGGGAAGGGGGTTGCCAGTGTATGTAGGGAGATGCAGGGGGTTGCGGGCGGCTGACACTCAGCTGGGAGACTTGCTCACTCTTCCAGGGGGCCAAGAGCCTCTCGGCCATTCCGGGAGAGTAGGTAAGTATGCTGCACACCCTAATTCTAAACATAATGCAAGGTGCTACCATGCTGAGACTTTTAGTTTCACAGAGAAAAAAAGAGAAAATGTTAGTGCACACTCTTAAAGCTAAGAGCTGTCAATAAAAAACATTTATAATAAACTCTACAATTTGACATGGAGTAAAACTGAGGTTATTAGCATATTATTTGGCCAAATATTTTGCTTAAAAACCTAAATTTTAGGTCCAATTTAAGTTTTGCACAGTATTGCATATCCCTCACAAGCCACTTACCTAGTTTTCACCACACCGATGGCCATCCTTAGTCCAGATCCGTGGTACAAATACAATCAAGTTACTGAACCCGGCCAGCTGCTAACAGAAAGTGCCTCCTGACTGAGCCCCTGCTTTCCTGTGAGCCATGACTTGTAGGTTTGTGACTTTATAAGTACCTATCCTATATGTATTCTATTTTTTCTATTTTTCTTTGCTGGATGAGAACTGGATGTATTCACTAAAAGTATTATGGCAAATGCTATCTCCATTTTAATTAATAAGAAAGCTGCTAAATACATGAGGGGCTCTTAAAACGTTTTGTTAGCCTCATTTTGGGATGGGATAATAAAGTGCACCTCTCTCCTCCCCAGGTCCGGTTTCCTGTCTGATGGGCATAAGCCGTGAGTTACGCACACGGATGGATTGCTGAGGCTTCGCCTATGCGGGAGGAGGATGAGAGGACGTGACCGACACAATACCACTCTCCCGTTTCTGCTCTGCGCAGTGTTTGGTCGTGTGACTTGTTCCTATCAGGCAGGATCCAACAATGGGAATAAGCAATGCTGTAGTCAACCTGTTCCGCAAGATCAAGTTTTTGCTTCTAGTTGCCGTGTGCTTAATACTGGTTAGCTGTGCCAGCTTTTACCTTAGGGACAGAACACACAGCTCCTCAGAATACGAGTCTGCAGCTGATAAATTTTGGGGACATAAGTCACTTGAGAAGACTGAAGAAAAAGGAAAACCAACTGTTGTAGAAGTGACCACCGAAATGGATTTACAAATGTGTCCGGCCCTGTCACCTTATATGAGTGAGTTATACCTGATTTGTTGTGTATGGTTGTGATTGCAGAGATCTACAAGTGCATTATTGTAATTCAGCATGGTATAAAACGGGTGCACACACATTGGGGGCAGACAGCTTTGTGAGATGAACCAATTTAAAAACATGCAGCCTATCCAGTCACTAGGAACCAGTGACATCACTGAGAATTCAGCCTATCCAGTCACTAGGAACCAGTGACATCACTGAGAGTGCAGCCTATCCTTCCACTAGAAACCAATGACATCACTGAGAGTGCAGCCTATCCAGTCACTAGGAACCAGTGACATCACTGAGAGTGCAGCCTATCCAGTCACTAAGAACCAGTGACATCACTGAGAATGCAGCCTATCCAGTCACTAGGAACCAGTGACATCACTGAGAGTGCAGCCAATCCTTCCACTAGAAACCAATGACATCACTGAGACTGCAGCCTATCCAGTCACTAGGTACCAGTGACATCACTGAGAATGTAGCTTGTTGTGTATGGTTGTGATTGCAGAGGTCTACAAGTGCATTATTGTAATTCAGCATGGTATAAAACGGGTGCACACACATTGGGGGCAGACAGCTTTGTGAGATGAACCAATTTAAAAACATGCAGCCTATCCAGTCACTAGGAACCAGTGACATCACTGAGAATGCAGCCTATCCAGTCACTAGGAACCAGTGACATCACTGAGAGTGCAGCCTATCCTTCCACTAGAAACCAATGACATCACTGAGAGTGCAGCCTATCCAGTCACTAGGAACCAGTGACATCACTGAGAGTGCAGCCTATCCAGTCACTAGGAACCAGTGACATCACTGAGAATGCAGCCTATCCAGTCACTAGGAACCAGTGACATCACTGAGAGTGCAGCCAATCCTTCCACTAGAAACCAATGACATCACTGAGACTGCAGCCTATCCAGTCACTAGGTACCAGTGACATCACTGAGAATGTAGCTTATCCAGTCACTAGGAACCAGTGGCATCACTGAGAATGCAGCCTATCCAGTCACTAGGAACCAGTGACATCACTGAGTGTGCAGCCAATCCTTCCACTAGAAACCAGTGACATCACTGAGACTGCAGCTAATCAGTCACTAGGTACCAGTGACATCACTGAGAATGTAGCTTATCCAGTCACTAGGAACCAGTGACATCACTGAGAGTGCAGCCAATCCTTTCACTAGAAACCAGTGACATCACTGAGAATGCAGCCAATCCTTTCACTAGAAACCAATGACATCACTGAGAGTGCAGCCTATCCATTCGCTAACAGCCAGTGACATCACTATGTACTGGGTGTATTGAGCAGAGATTGATTCATCCAAAGATAGCTAAAATAATCATATCAACATATATGTGGTGTAAAGTACATGAAACCTTTTATAAATATGTGTTATTGCATTTAGCTACAGTATGTGGTGTCAAAGTCAGAAAAATATCTCTATGCACACTGTCATATTTGCACCTCACACAGGTCTGCGCTGCGCATGCGTGCGCTCTCCCGTGCGTGCGCATACTCGCTGTTGCGGGCACCCGCGGGTGCGCGGTATGTGCATTTACGGTAGAGTTCATGTGTTCGTAGCGTGCGACCCAATCGTTACATATTTCCACTATATAATGTATTTTGTAGATCATGGTCCCTTTGATAGAGTCTGAAAGTTTGGTTAATGTAGAATGTTCATGAACAGAGAAATCCCTCTTTGTTTGATACGAAGGGTCAGACAGGAGTAATACAGTGGTGTTTAGTACCCATCGGAAGAGTATTTAATTAGCAATATTCCGGTGTTGGTTTGAAGCGGATTAATCGCTCGTGCGAATAGTTATGGACATAAGAAGTTTATGAACATTTACTGTATTTGCACTTACTTATCCATGCGGCGGGAAACCCAGTTTCCCTCCCACCTGAGCTGTTGGAAATAGTCACAGCCCACCTGTATGAATCAACCTATGACCTTTTGATATAATGCGAGGAGGAATTCCTGTGTCCAATGAACAATGAGATTGTAGGGACCATTGAATTGTATTGTGTGTGGGGCATAAATAGACAAGCCGATCACATCCAGCTCTCACTCTTCAACGGTTATCATTGCTGAAAATCGGGAGCTGGATGTCCAGATGCGCATGCGATCGTTTCCTTTGTGCGTAAGTTTTCTCCGCAATCATATTGTCTTTCCTGTTGTTATGGGCCATTTCTCTCTCTCTCTCTCTTCTCTTCTTTCTCTCGTACTCTCCTAAACGTAATAGTATTGTATTGTATTTCCTGTGTAGTTATCTGGTTAGGTAGTCTATGTTATATTGTAGTGTATGACTTGTATTGTATTAATTCTTTTGCAAGTATAACATTCATAATATATATATATTAGGCGTTGGACCCTAAGCACGGTATCTGTGTATTTCTTATAGTGTTAAGTATTCACAGAGCGTCGGTGACGCTCAAACAGCTTTTAAGTTAATAAGGTTACACTGTGTTGCACCTACACCCTATCTCTACACTAAGGTTTTACAGCATATTACATTGTTTATGGTTTAGATTTAAAGGTTTAACATTGTGAGCGTCAGCGCCGCTGGTGATCTCCTCGTGGTCCCGAGCGTCCGCTACGCTATAGCGAATCATTACGTTAGTCGGCAGCCAATAGCGTGCCTGCCTGTGATCTCTCGGCCGTGAGCGAACGTGACGCTTGAGCGTCTCGACCATGGCTAAGCGATCGTTACGCAACGAGCGTACCCTTACGGTACTCCATACGTAAATAGCGTACAGTGTTCTTAGACCTCATAAAGGGTTTTATATAAGATAAATATTTAGCTTTATCAATTGGCAGCTCGTCCTGTCCTTCACATATCTCTGCTAGGTAAATTCAGCAGACATTATCCAGCAGCAAAGGGCGGGAGGTCATATTCCTCGTAGTGCTGTTTGGATAAGCGTCTGCTTCGCTTAGTAAAGGGTGCTGAAGGAATCCGGAACCGGAGGTAAGAACAACACGCTAGTGTCTTTTAAAACTGTTTATTTCTGTCTTGCGTACACACGCACATATCTGCATTTTCTTTTTCATTCGTGTATTTTCATATATCACTCTCCTGTTTGCCATTTTATAATTGATAAAACGTGCTAAGAGAGATTTGTCGCTATTTCATAGTTAAAGTGTAAAACCCACATGCAACTCTACCCAAGGTAAAAGGAGAGATTGGTGTGTTGCGCGGTAGACGATCGAGGATCATCTACATTGATAAAAGTGTTAGTCGTGTTGCGGTGGACATTGGTTTTGTGTACACGTGTCTCTAACAAAGGGCTGAGACTCGCGTACGCCAAGGCCGACGCACGCAGCGTAAATTACGCAACGGAGCGTCTGGGTACGCCCACGTAACTCAAGTCACACGACAGTTGATTTTTAAGTAGCGCAACAGGCGATAAGTAGCGCAATAGGCGATAAGTAGCGCATCAGGCGATAAATAGCGCAAATCTATTTTAAATCCGAAATTTAGATTAACAGATCCTTCTCCAAATTCACAACACATCTGGTCTAAAGGAAATTTCTGCGCAGAAATAGAAATAGAAGCAAAAGTGTACGTGTGGTGAGTGAGTGTTTTGTATATATAAGTTTATACAATTTTACAGGTTGAACCACAAGAAGTCGAGTTCTCGCAGAGGTACATACATGTAAGTGACGTGCATGGTGGCTAGGGAGGCATCTCTGGTTAAACATAAAATTTGAGCAGTAGAGAATAGTAGACCAGGAGGTCATACTACAGACCGGGAGGTCCAGGTACAGCAGACTAAGAAGTCTGCCATAAAAGAGAAAAGGGCACAACCCAGGGGGTTGGTGCAAAACCCATATAGGCCAATAAAGCTCTGGCTGAAGGAATTCGCAGCCGAAATTTTCGATTCCACTGGTCGCTCAGTACATAAGATTAGTTGCTTATGTGCTGAACGATTGTACCGCACGTAATTGTGTACATTAGTTAAATCTGACCAGTACCATTTGTATACGATCCTGGTCATAAAACTATTTGTACACTCTGATGTGATTTGTGTAATTTTATATTTTCTGAAGGGAAGTTCGCTGGTCACTCAGGAATTGTCCAACAACCAATAGTTACTGGAAAGAGTAAGTGTTCTGCGGATATCCCTCGCATGTTCCAGTAAAAAAAGGTTCATAGGGGCCCTAGGTCGAGTACGCCAGCACTAAGGCAGTGTGTGGGTTGTATTGGTCGGCGTGGGCGAGTGAGTGGGGTACTCGGTAAACCGCCACCGTCAGCCTATCGTGAACATTTTGGTTTTTGTAAGGGTTCGCTGAAGACCCTGAAATAAGGTCAGAGGTGGTGAAAGCAACGCCTGCAAGTTATGGGGGCCAATTGTTCAGGAAGGGGGCGATCAACCTCGGTTCGGGTTGATTCAGTAAACCGACCAGTCGGGTCGGCAAGGTACGTAATGTGTGAAAAATATGGCTCACATACAGAGGTTTTATGTGATGAATGGGAGAGAATGACAGTGCATGACGGGGAGAAATTCCCAAGAGTAGGTAGCTTTAGATCAGAAGTGTTGCAAAATTTAAGGAGGAGGATATGTCTCATTAAATCAACAAAGAGACGAATCCAACATTATGATTATTTGCAGTTATGGCAATAGGAGGGTGAAATACAGAGAGGATTGGCTCTGGCGGCGGGATCTAATCCTATCAAGAAATTGATAGCGACAGCCCCGCCGCCACCATACATATCAGGAGAGAAATTGGTTGCGGAGAATGACGCACCAGGGTGTAACAAACAAACACTTAGCAACTGTGTAAATGTTAATAAGTTAACTAATGCAAGTATTAACCCGTGCAAGTTGTACCCTGTTTTGAACTTTCCCCAGGAGTGTGATCAAGAAGACGAATCGGCAACAATATCGGCGCTCTCTCTAGCAGCCACCATAGCAGAGACAACAGTAGGCACGGCTCCACCCACGAGATTAGTAACAAAAGCCCCTAGCGGAGGGATAGGTGAGGTCGTATCTACAGGTAAGTACGGCACCATACACTACGCTGAAACCATTTCACCACAGGCTGTAGAACCTACACAGAGTGATGTTAGTAAACTTAATCCTGTTAGGGTAATAGCAGTGCCAAATGGGAAAACTGACACGACAGGAATCACACCTGTTAGGAACATTGCCACGTACAGCCCATTTTCCCGAATGGAATTAAGAACCATAGTGTCTGAGTTCCCTGACCCTAGGAAAGACTTAGTTGCCAGCCAGAAATACATCAGAGACCTAGGGAACACTTTAGAGCCCAATAACAAAGACTGGCAGGTATTGCTGAGGGCATGTTTACCCACCAATGTCGACGCAACTCAATTTTTGGCTGACTGTGGATTAGATCAGGATGTACCTCTTACAGATGTGTACAACAAAGATAACGTAAAAAGAATAAGTTTACAGTTAAAGGAGTATTTCCCAGCGGTAGTTAAGTGGAACAAGATTTTCTCCATTAGACAGAAAGAGTCAGAAACTGCTGCAGAATATTTTCACAGGGCATTACTAGAAATGGCAAAGTACACAGGTATAGAGGACATTAAAACAAACATAAACCATCGAGAAGTAGCAGTATCTGTACTAA
This sequence comes from Pseudophryne corroboree, assembly GCF_028390025.1. NCBI lineage: Eukaryota > Metazoa > Chordata > Amphibia > Anura > Myobatrachidae > Pseudophryne > Pseudophryne corroboree. Next base: position 1,026,937,103 of record NC_086445.1, read on the forward strand.
TGGATGGGTTAAAAGAGACATTAAAGACAAGAGTACAGACCACGCAACCATGTTGGCGAGGTTTGTCGGTGGCTACTTTGAGAGAGGCTGCTATTGATCACGACCGGAATATCACCCGACACAGGGAGTCACAAGGTGATAAGTTAATGGCCGTAAGTATACAGGCCCTGACCACAAGGCAGCCTTTGTATAAATCACCAAACCCTGTGGGTAAGTCAAATGTGGTAATTTGTTTTTCTTGTCATAGACAGGGACACATGGCACGAGACTGTAGAGTGAAAAATTCACAAAACTCATATCAACCCCCTAGACAACGACACGACACACGACATTGGGAGCAGGGTCCGCAAAGACGGAGTTATGAGCCACATACAGGGGAAACAAAAAGATACCCCCCGAACAGAGACTGGCAAGCCACTGGTAGTTCCCATTTAACCCCCTCACAAGCAGTTGCTGCCAGCGGGATTCAGGGAGGTCACCATACCCAATAGGGGTGTGGCCATACCTGTAATCTGCAGCCAGTAAAATTGATTGCAAATCTTGGAAGTGAACCAGAAATTGCAATCAATGTAGCTGGTAAATCATTAAACTTTCTTGTAGATACAGGGGCGGCCAAATCAGTGATAAATTCGACAGTGGGCATGAGAACCACTGGTAAGACAATTCCAGCCATAGGGGTAACGGGAGTAGTCCAGCACTACCCTGTTAGCAAACCAGCCGAGATTACAGTAGGGCCGTTACATACCAAGCATTCCTTTTTGCTAGCTGCATCGGCACCGACTAATCTCCTGGGAAGAGACTTATTGTGCAAAATGGGGTGCGTCATTTATTGTACTCCTGAAGGTGTATTCTTGGACATACCTGAGAATCACGCTCAGGAAGTGCAAGACATGTTAGACTCCCCATCAAAATTAATGTCACATACCATTATGACAAATAGGACTCCATCCCAAGTAGAAGAAATGACATCCCAGATACCAGAGTCACTTTGGACTAAAGATGGACAGGACACTGGATTAATGGCAAACGTAGCTCCGGTAGTTGTACAAGTAAAAGATGGTAGGATAGCTCCAAAAATCCCACAGTACCCCCTGAAGCCAGAGGTGGAGTTAGGAGTGTATCCCGTAATAGAGCGCTTGCTACAACAGGGCATTCTGGTAAGAACGTCCAGCACTGCCAATAGTCCCATCTTCCCTGTGAAAAAGAGTGGGGGGAGGGGTTACCGGCTAGTGCAGGATCTAAGGGGGATTAACAAAATAGTTGAGAGTCAGTTCCCCGTAGTGCCAAATCCAGCTGTCATCCTTATGCAAATCCCTCCCACTGCGAAATTTTTCACTGTTATTGACCTCTGCTCCGCTTTCTTTTCGGTACCTCTGCACCCTGACAGCCAATATTTGTTTGCATTCACATACAGAGGAGTCCAATACACATGGACTCGATTACCACAAGGTTTCATAGACAGTCCAAGTATCTTTTCCCAGGCTTTGCATGATTGTTTACAGTCTTTCCAACCAGAGAGTGGATCAGTATTAATACAGTACGTGGATGATCTACTACTGTGTTCTGATTCATTGGAAGCATCCCTGAAGGATACGAAACAGCTCCTGTTTCATCTTTCAGACACAGGACACAAGGTTTCCAAAGACAAGTTGCAATTATGCCAAACTAAGGTAAAATATTTGGGACACTGTCTAACACAAGGACTGAGACACCTGACCGCTGATAGAATTCAAGCAATTAGAGACATGACTCTGCCACAAACCCAGCAACAGATCAGAACATTTTTAGGAATGTGTGGGTATTGCCGTAACTGGATCCCAGGGTTTTCCATTCTAGCGTTACCTTTGCAGGAGATGGTCTCCTCAAACAAACCTGAGCGGATTTCGCATACAGACGAGTCCGAGATGGCATTTGAGAGACTTAAACAGTGCCTAACGCAGGCACCAGCATTAGGTATGCCAGACTATGGGAAACCCTTTGAGCTGTACGGAACAGAAAGTGCTGGTTGCGCGGCAGGTGTCTTAACCCAAAAGCACGGTGATGCCAGCAGGCCGGTAGCATACTACAGCGCTCAGCTAGACACGGTAGCGCGATCCCTCCCCACATGCTTGCGAAGCGTTGCTGCGATAGCATTGCTAGTAATGAAAAGCGAAGATGTAGTGCTAGGTCACAACCTCACAATTCATACACCACATGCAGTGTCAGCCTTGCTAAATTCTGCCCAAACCAGGCACGTCTCATCAGCACGGTTTACAAGATGGGAATTGGCACTAATGGCCCCCGTAAACATCACCATAAGGAGATGCAGTGCATTAAATCCTGCAACATATCTCCCAGGTGTGCCTGGACAGGCACAAAGGGTGGAGGATGAGAGTGGTGGGGAAGGAGAATTTAACACAAAGGAAGACACACATGATTGTATGGAATATTTGACCCAAAATTTTACCGCAAGGCCTGACATCAGTGACAATCCACTGGAAGATATAGATCTAACTTTCTACACGGACGGTAGTTGTCATAGACAGTCAGACTCGGGAGACTTGTGTACTGGATACGCAGTCGTAGATGACCAAGGCACCATAGAAGCGGAACCGCTAGGCCCACCTCACTCAGCCCAGGTTGCTGAACTGGTCGCCCTAACCAGAGCATGTGAATTGGCTAAGGGCAAATCAGCCAATATCTACACCGACTCTAGATACGCATTCGGGGTAGTCCATGATTTCGGAGCCCTATGGCGCCTCAGAAATTTCATGACGGCAGCTGGTACACCGGTAGCGCATGCAGCCCACATCAAAAGGCTTCTAACAGCGATACAGGAACCCGACAGAGTGGCTGTTATCAAGTGTAAAGCACACACATATAGCCAGGACCCAGTATCACTTGGTAACAGCCGAGCAGATGAAGCAGCTAAGTTAGCAGCTGGTACCCCCAGACAGACAGACACCACACAACTGATGGTATTTAATACCATCAACACACAGAAGTTGTGTGAGATGCAAAATTTGTGTTCCACACAGGAAAAGGCAGTCTGGAAGGCAAAGGGATATGGCCAGGAGTCCTCAGGACTCTGGACGGATGGACAAGGTAAACCGGTGGCCCCCAGAGCATATCTCCCATGTTTAGCTGAGGCAGCTCACGGGCTGACTCATCTGGGCAAGGAGGGAATGTGCAAGTTGGTAAGAGCATATTGGTGCGCCCCAGGATTTTCATCTCATGCAAGTAAGCGAGCAATGTCATGCCTTACCTGTTTGAGAAAGAACATCGGAAAAGCAATACCAACAGAACCATCTCATATCCCACCTGCAGGCGGCCCTTTCCAGGTAATACAGATTGACTTCATTCAATTACCCCCTTGTCGAAATTTGAAATATGTACTTGTTTGTATAGATGTTTTCTCAAATTGGGTCGAAGCATTTCCTGCGGCCACAAATACCGCTATGTTTACTGCTAAGAAAATTGTGCAGGAATTTGTATGTAGGTATGGTATCCCTAGAATAATTGAAAGTGATAGGGGTACCCATTTTACAGGTGATGTCTTTCAAGGAATGTGTAAGTTGATGGGAATTGATAGCAAGCTGCACACTCCATACCGTCCACAGGCGAGTGCGAAGGTAGAAAGAGTGAACAGCACTATTAAAAATAAACTGAGCAAAGTTATGGCAGAGACAGGATTGACATGGCCAGAAGCTCTACCCATTGTACTGTACAGCATCAGAACCACTCCTAGGTCCCCTCTTAATCTGTCTCCCTTTGAAATCTTGTTTGGTCGACAACCGCATGTTATGATTAACCCTCAGGATGATTTGAAGTGTAACAATGAAGTGACTGTAAAGTACCTGGTTAATATGAGTAAACAGCTAAGGAATCAAAATGATAATTTGAAGTTAGTGATTCCTGATTTACCAGACAGTAATTGTCATGACATTGAACCTGGGGATTATGCAATGATACGGAATTTTCTACGCTCAGGTTGCCTTATTGACAGATGGGAAGGACCATACCAAGTCTTATTGACTAGCACTACAGCATTGAAAGTTGCAGAGAGAGAGACTTGGGTTCATTCGTCCCATTGTAAGAAGGTTGCTGATCCAGAGAGGTCCCGTGATAAGGAACAGACGGTAGAGGAAGTTGTATCACTGGAGTGTCTGTTCCAGGAGGACTGAGGCGGCACCTGAGCATTGAGAATCACAAGATCAAAAGCAGTTGTCGATTCCCTGTTCCCTTTTATTGTTTTTCTCCACTTCCCATTCCCCCTCCCTCAAATTATTTTTCCCCCTTCTCATTCTTCTTCGTTTCCTCCTATAAGATGGACTTGCCCCAAGAGACTGTGATCCGGATTTTCCTGTTGACCATGATGTTGACCAGAGCAGTCTGTTCCGGCGAGAGTACCATGGAGGTCGAGAGAGGTTCTGGAATGGGTTCTGATGACAGAGATGGAGGCGTAGTTTCCCAAGAACAACATAATCAACAAGCAAAGGCGAGTATCAGAAAACGATCCGATAGCATTGACCATAGAAGGAATTGTGAAGGATTGTTAGCTGAAGAAAACTGTATCTGTAGGCTCTGTGACAACGTAGTTGAGGATGGGTGCATTAAGAAATGCCAATCCAGTTTTAATATCCACATGGACCGGCATCCCTTGAGTGACTATCACTCCTTAGTGGGTAGTGTGTTAAATCAAACAGATTGTTGGGTATGCTCTCAAGTACCTCAAGGTCATAGCAAATCAGGACTAGTACCATTTCCTTTAACGATAGGGGAGGTACTTGAGCTAAGTGGTGGGAGGCCGGTGGACAGGAGGTTTAATATCTCCAGTCCTCCTAGTTTGAAGCTCCACCAATATCATGTGGATAGATCCCTGATATGTTTTAACATTTCCAATCCCCGAAAGCCGGGAAATTGGGAAGTGTCATGGAGTAACCAAACCATGACCTTTTCATATAGAGCAGATAGAATGCCGACAGATACAGAGCTTATACGCCACATAGCCAGTAGAGGAAAATCTTTCCGATATAGGTATACCCTAGGAAATAGGATTACGAGAGTTGGAGAGGTATCACCAGGATACTGTGCACATATCATACAAGCTGATACGTGTACTAGACAGATGGGAGAATTAGGGTTAGGAGATTTCACATGGAAGATGTGTAATATGGTTATGTCCTACTCCGTCCCATATGTTCTCCCCAATGATGCATATTTCATATGCGGGAGGAAGGCGTATAAGTGGCTTGCCCCAAACTCTGAAGGATTGTGTTATATTGGAAAAGTACTGCCTGAAGTAATGACTGTATCACATGCCAAAATGAAGGATATACACCGTGTTGCCCAAGCTCCTTATACTCACACCCATTACGAGCACGTAGTTAAACGGCACCTGATAGAAAGAACAGAGCATCCGGCCTCTGACATGATCCATGAATCCACCGGGATTCAGGTTCTAATCGCGTTAGATTTCACTCGCACCGCCAGAGGAGTGTTGAATTATAAATACATATCTGCGCTCGCAAATTTGTTAGACAATATCACAGAAATGTATGATGACACGTTTAGGTATACTGGAAGAGAACTTCAAGCTTATAAAACAGAACTAGTTCAGCATAGAATGATTCTCAATTATCTCACGGCAGTAACAGGTGGATATTGTGTCACACTGGCAACGCAGTACGGCGTGAAATGTTGCACATATATTACAAATAGTACCGAGGACCCGGTCGAGGTCATAGACCAAAAGATGGATGATATTCTCCAACTGAAGTGGGAATTTCGCAGGAGACACAATCTCACTCTTGCTGCTGTAGGTAATGAGCTGACTGGTTGGGTGTCATGGTTGAACCCGCGAAATTGGTTCTCTGGTTTAGGAGAATGGGCTCAAGGAGTCATAATGGATGTAGGGAAGTTTCTCCTATGTATCTTAGGTGTTATCATAACGATTGGCTTGATATTTAGATGCGGTCAGGCTTTAACGAAGTGTAAACAAAGTACCAGGGTGATGAGTTTAAGGAGTAAGGAAACTGTAATTCCAATGGATTTGATTTATGACCCAAATGTAGAAACAATGATGTGATGAAAATGCGATTTCTACGGTCCGTTTCTTTCACCTGTTTTTCCGTTTTCTCCAAGGTAAAAAGACCCACTTGGACGAGGAATTTGATGAGCCGATATACAGACAACAGATGGATTAAAGAAGAAGTTTTGACAACCTGATACGCAGATTTTTTGATGAACTTTGCCATAGATCCCCAGTTTCCCTAGAAATTTTAAAATTACGCTAGCCCAACACTTTTGTAAATCTATGGACATTGACAAAGCTTTTGCTCGCACCTTATGGGCAAAAGCACAAAGAAGACTGCATTCAACAGACACCGAACAAGACTTCAACCGACAAATGTTCATTTACCTGACATAGAATACCACTGCATTTACCGTAATTATGTCTTTTCTTCATCTCTACAACCTTCAGGTAATTACACACATAGTATAGGGAACACAGGCACAGATACCAGCAATCACATATTCCCCCATTCATGTATCATCAACTAAAATGTGTTCCCCATTTTGTTCAAAATCCGAAAAGAGCTCGGTAAAGTTTGACAGCCCATCCACAGACCCGTACCACGGGATAAGAAGGAATTCAAATGTATACTTCGCAATGCCTCGAAGCTTGATTTAAAACACGTACGGCACGATGATACATGACCCCCAAGCACGGATTCATACACACATGCTTCTGCTATCACACTAGGTCATACCCTTTTCCCACCTTCTCCTCTCCTCCCCTACCCAACCATGTAAATGTATTAACCCCTGACATATATTTTTCTCGTTTTGAAATGTTTTAGGAAGTGGCAGTTATTGTTGACTGCCAAAGGGTGGACTGTCAAAGTCAGAAAAATATCTCTATGCACACTGCCATATTTGCACCTCACACAGGTCTGCGCTGCGCATGCATGCGCTCTCCCGTGCGTGCGCATACTCGCTGTTGCGGGCACCCGCGGGTGCGCGGTATGTGCATTTACGGTAGAGTTCATGTGTTCGTAGCGTGCGACCCGATCGTTACATATTTCCACTATATAATGTATTTTGTAGATCATGGTCCCTTTGATAGAGTCTGAAAGTTTGGTTAATGTAGAATGTTCATGAACAGAGAAATCTCTCTTTGTTTGATACGAAGGGTCAGACAGGAGTAATACAGTGGTGTTTAGTACCCATCGGAAGAGTATTTAATTAGCAATATTCCGGTGTTGGTTTGAAGCGGATTAATCGCTCGTGCGAATAGTTATGGACATAAGAAGTTTATGAACATTTACTGTATTTGCACTTACTTATCCATGCGGCGGGAAACCCAGTTTCCCTCCCACCTGAGCTGTTGGAAATAGTCACAGCCCACCTGTATGAATCAACCTATGACCTTTTGATATAATGCGAGGAGGAATTCCTGTGTCCAATGAACAATGAGATTGTAGGGACCATTGAATTGTATTGTGTGTGGGGCATAAATAGACAAGCCGATCACATCCAGCTCTCACTCTTCAATGGTTATCATTGCTGAAAATCGGGAGCTGGATGTCCAGAGGCGCATGCGATCGTTTCCTTTGTGCGTAAGTTTTCTCCGCAATCATATTGTCTTTCTTGTTGTTATAGGCCATTTCTCTCTCTCTCTCTCTCTCTTCTCTTCTTTCTCTCGTACTCTCCTAAACGTAATAGTATTGTATTGTATTTCCTGTGTAGTTATCTGGTTAGGTAGTCTATGTTATATTGTAGTGTATGACTTGTATTGTATTAATTCTTTTGCAAGTATAACATTCATAATATATATATATTAGGCGTTGAACCCTAAGCACGGTATCTGTGTATTTCTTATAGTGTTAAGTATTCACAGAGCGTCGGTGACGCTCAAACAGCTTTTAAGTTAATAAGGTTACACTGTGTTGCACCTACACCCTATCTCTACACTAAGGTTTTACAGCATATTACATTGTTTATGGTTTAGATTTAAAGGTTTAACATTGTGAGCGTCAGCGCCGCTGGTGATCTACTCGTGGTCCCGATCGTCCGCTACGCTATAGCGAATCATTACGTTAGTCGGCAGCCAATAGCGTGCCTGCCTGTGATCTCTCGGCCGTGAGCGAACGTGACGCTTGAGCGTCTCGACCACGGCTAAGCGATCGTTACGCAACGAGCGTACCCTTACGGTACTCCATACGTAAATAGCGTACAGTGTTCTTAGACCTCATAAAGGGTTTTATATAAGATAAATATTTAGCTTTATCAGTGGTTTTGGTCATTTTAATTCCTTTTAGTGCTATTTATTTATGCAACCTATTTGTGCAATCTGAGATGAGGCCAGAATATGACCAAGTGACCAGCATTGGGCCCACTACCCAGGGGTGTATCTAGGGATCCGAGCGCCCCTGGTAGAGTAAGGGCTGGTGCCCCCCGCCCCCCCACATACATATTTGAAATAAGGGAGGTGTATCAAAAAGGGGTGTGGCCTTGTGGGGAAGGGGCGTGGCCACACAATAGTACTTCCAATTCAAATTACGCCACACAGTATCACATTACACCGCACAGTAGTGTCTCTTATTCACGTTATGCCACACAGTATCATAGTACACCGCACAGTAGTGTCTCTTATTCACATTATGCCACACAGTATCACATTACACCGCACAGTAGTGTCTCTTATTCACGTTATGCCACACAGTATCACATTACACCGCACAGTAGTGTCTCTTATTCAAATTATGCCACACAGTATCACATTACACTACACAGTAGTGTCTCTTATTCACGTTATGCCACACAGTATCACATTAAACTGCACAGTAGTGTCTCTTATTCACATTATGCCACACAATATCACATTACACCAGTGCCGTAACTAGACATTTTAGCGCTGTGTGCAAGAAACAGCATCGGCGCGCCCCCCCCCATACTTAAAATAGGGCCAGTGTCAAAAATGTGGGGCATGGCTTCATGGGGAAAGGGCGTGGCCGCAAAATATTACCAATCCATATTATGCTGCACAGTAGTCTCCATTATTCAAATTACACCGCACAGTAGCACCACTTACACACATTACACCAAGAAGAACTCCTGTCACACATTACAGCAGGCAGAGCCCCCTTTAACACATTACAGCAGGCAGAGTCCCCTTTAACACATTACAACAGCCAGAGTCCCCTTTAACACATTACAACAGCCAGAGTCCCCTTTAACACATTACAACAGCCAGAGTCCCCTTTAACACATTACAACAGCCAGAGTCCCCTTTAACACATTACGGCAGGCAGAGTCCCATTTAGGGTTAGGACATGACTGCCCCCTCATTCAGTGTATCCTGGGGGGGAGGGGGTTGTCAGGCTGCACTTTAAAGGTGGGTACACACTGATAGATATATCTGCAGATCAGTTGATCTGCAGATATATCTGTGGACGAACCCTGCAGTGTGCTGTACATACACACTGCCCGATCCGCACACCTGCCTGCCCAGTTCAACTGTCAATCACCGCCGGCTGCCGCAGCATGTGTACGGGCAGTCGGCTGATCGCCCGTACACACACAGCAATGCGCCGATATATTGGCCGTCGGCTGTGCTGCAAGGCCGACGCAATATGTCTGTGAATGACGGAGTTCACAGGCATATCGCCCGTACACAATGACCGACAGACCTGCGATATATCAGCCGTTCAATAGAACGGCTGATATATCGGCCAGTGTGTACAGGCGTTACGTCTGGGAAGGGGGGGGGGATCGGGTATTACAGCACTTTGACCTCCGTGGGGAAGGGGAGTGAGAACAAGAATACCCACAGCTCAGTGTATGGGGTGGGGGATGGGGGGGGGTTGTGGGGCTGCAATGTAACTCTGAGGGGGGGATCAGGCATTACAGATGCGGCTCACTGTAAGCTATGGCGGTGGCAGGGAGAGGGGGTACGGCATTTCAGCTCACGGGTCATTGTTAGCTTTGGTGGGAAGGACATTATGCTGCTGTGACAGCGGCGGCAGCAGGGAGAGGGGGGAAGTCGGGCATTACAGCAAGCGGCTCATAGTAAAGTGAACTCCAGTGACAGTGGGGAGATCGGGGTCACTGTGAGACTTTAAACTGCAGCAGCGGCAGGGAGACGGGAAAGGGGGGTGAGGCATTACAGACCGTGGCGCACAGTAAACTCCGCCGCGAAGGATGGGGGGGATCGGGCAGTATTGCCCGTGGCTCACTAACCTCCATGGCCAGGGGGAGGACATTCAGACTGCAGCAGCGTGGGGGCACCAGGCGGCTCACTGTAACCTCCCATCAGGGGAAGGAGGTGGTCACTGCACAGGCTGCACTGTAAGCGCCTGTTGTTGGGGCGGGGAGATGTTCAGTAAGTGTAACCTCCGTGGAAGGGGGCGGTGATTGGGCAGCACTGTAAGCTCTGGCGGCAGAGGGGGTGGGATCGGGCATTGCTGCCTGCGGCTGCACTGACAACAAACACTACAGCGGACACATCACAGTTTGCGTTGCAGAAATACAGGTGTGTGCCGGCAGTACTGCGCCCTCAGTGCATATGCGCTGTGTGCCAGGCACCGCCAGCACACACCTAGTTACGGCTGTGCATTACACTACACAGTAGTGTCTCTTATTCAACAAGGAAAATGATATAACAAATAACTGGGCGCTGACAATAATTACTATGATATTGAATATCACTGATTTGAGACTGCTGCTTCACCAAGAGGTCACTGCCAACCTCACAAAAAGTTCCAAAAGATATGTACACAATAATGAAGCGCTGTCCAAATCAATGTGTATTTAAAACATATAACATTTATTTAACAAATACATGACAAACATAGATCACACGGCCGGTGTTATTCTAATATCACTTAAAACATATATAATATATATAATGTATATATATAATGTAGCCAATCCGGGGTTAATAAGCTTAATTAGTGCACTAGATGTTAGTAGCCATTAATCATGCCATAATGGAAAACTTAGAATCATCAGAGAAAATTCAAAGCATGAAACTCTTTCAGCTGATGGAGATTTTGAATTAAGTTCAAAGCATGGAATTTGTTAGTAACAAGCGTATTAATGCAGGAATCCCTTTGCTCCAATATATCCACTGCAAACAGCTTTAGGTAATGATTATGTACTTATCAGTCCAGCGTGGCCACGCTTAGCAAGCAGCAACTCGGCGTGTCTTCAGACCTGGATGGTGATTATCCGGGGTGACGTCTCACTCCTTATGCTCCTAGCCGGTCCTCACGCTTGTGAGGAAGCCGCCGAGTCGCACATAGGCGGGGAAACGCGTTAGAGGAGTGCTATCCTCGGCTGGGATCAATTGCCGTTTACAACCAGCACCACAAGCGTTGATTTGGACAGCGCTTCATTATTGTGTACGTGTCTCTTATTCACGTTATGCCACACAGTATCACATTACACCGCACAGTAGTGTCTCTTATTCACGTTATGCCACACAGTATCACATTACACCGCACAGTAGTGTCTCTTATTCACGTTATGCCACACAGTATCACATTACACCGCACAGTAGTGTCTCTTATTCACGTTATGCCACACAGTATCACATTACACCGCACAGTAGTGTCTCTTATTCACGTTATGCCACACAGTATCACATTACGCCGCACAGTAGTGTCTCTTATTCACGTTATGCCACACAGTATCACATTACACCGCACAGTAGTGTCTCTTATTCACGGTATGCCACACAGTATCACATTACACCGCACAGTAGTGTCTCTTATTCACCTTATGCCACACAGTTTCACATTACACCGCACAGTAGTGTCTCTTATTCACGTTATGCCACACTATATCACGTTACACCACACAGTAGTGTCTCTTATTCACGTTATGCCACACAGAATCAAGTTACACCGCACAGTAGTGTTTCTTATTCACGTTATGCCACACAGTATCACATTACACGGCACAGTAGTGTCTCTTATTCACGTTATGCCACACAGTATCACATTACACGGCACAGTAGTGTCTCTTATTCACGTTATGCCACACAGTATCACATTACACTGCACAGTAGTGTCTCTTATTCACGTTATGCCACACAGTATCACATTACACTGCACAGTAGTGTCTCTTATTCACGTTATACCACACAGTATCCCATTACACCGCACAGTAGTGTCTCTTATTCACGTTATGCCACACAGTATCACATTACACCGCACAGTAGTGTCTCTTATTCACGTTATGCCACACAGTATCATATTACACCACACAGTAGTGTCTCTTATTCACGTTATGCCACACAGTATCATATTACACCACACAGTAGTGTCTCTGATTCACGTTATGCCACACAGTATCACATTACACCGCACAGTAGTGTCTCTTATTCACGTTATGCCACACAGTATCCCATTACACAGCACAGTAGTGTCTCTTATTCACGTTATGCCACACAGTATCACATTACACCGCACAGTAGTGTCTCTTATTCACGTTATGCCACACAGTAACACATTACACCGCACAGTAGTGTCTCTTATGCACATTATGCCACACAGTAACACATTACACCGCACAGTAGTGTCTCTTATGCACATTATGCCACACAGTATCACATTACACCGCACAATAGTGTCTCTTATTCACGTTATGCCACACAATATCACATTACACCGCACAGTAGTGTCTCTTATTCACATTATGCCACACATTATCACATTACACTACACAGTAGTGTCTCTTATTCACGTTATGCCACACACTAGTACCCCTATAGGAAACACTGTCTATAGAAGGCATATGGGGAATGCAAACAGAAAATAGAAATGTGGACCAGTGCTAGTAAATATATTTCTATTTTTATAAGTGGAACGTGGTCAAACCGCATTCTGGGATGCGACTGCAATATCCCTGTTCTCAGAGCTCTGACCTCTGCTTGATTGACATGCAGAGGCATTTGCGGGGAGGGAGGGGAGCGATGTTGGGCCGTTGCAGGGGCAACGTGGGGAAAACGGGGTCGGGCCGTCTACATTTTAAGGGCGGCTGAGTGACATCACACGCAGCCACCCGTGTTTGAAAAATGGCGCGGACCACCTGCATACGCAGCCTAGCTGCAGCTGCAGGGGTCGGCCGCAGTTGCTGCGACCACAATTAAATTGCAGTCGCTGAGCAGGCCATTCAGCATGCTGGATGGCCTTGTCCTGGGATGGATGAGCATCCCCCAGCATGCAATAGAAAGGATTTCAGAATCTGCAATCCTTACCGAATATCCCCCATTGCCATTAGTACATCTGGTCCCGCTCATAGGCACGCACATACACTTACATACATACTGTCACACACAAAACACATACAGTGCATATGATATACAGTACAGTCACACATGCAGTATATACAAATAGCTACACACATATACAGCCACATACATACACACTTATTCACATACCTAGTCACACACTAATACACACATAAATACTAGAGATGAGCGGGTTTGGTTTTACTCGGATTTATTCGGGTATTTGGGGTTTTGCTTATTGGCTATCCAAAACGCGTGACATCCGTGATCCAATAAGATGCCATTTCGAGCCCCGAGTAAATCCGTGTAAAACCGAACCCGCACATCTCTAATACCCCTTTTCCACTTGCTAGCACGGGTCGCAGCCGGGAGCCTGACACGGCTGCGACCTGTACTAGAGCCCCCTTCTACACTGAGCTCACCAACCCGGCATATTGCCGGGTTGGTGATGCTGCTGCTGATGCGGCAGGGGCGGTGCTAGGAGATCACATGATCTCCCAGCGCCGCCCTTCCATACACTGTGAACGGGAGCCGTGTCGCATCGACACGGCTTCCGTTTACACTACACAGCTTACCGGGTTGAACACGTGTTCAACCTGGCAAGCTACCCTGGTAGGATTCCCGGATCACTTGATCCAGGAATGTGCAGGGGGGTGGTGGTCTGTTTCCACTGTTTTTAGAGCTAGTGGAAAAGGGGTATTATAAATACAGTAGATACTTATACACACACAAACATACATACACATATAGTCACATACATTAATGCAGACACACATACAGACAGACTATATAGTGTTTACCCCCCTCATGTCACAGACAGGGTACACTCAGTGCATGTACTTTAGTAGCTCCTTGTCCTCTCCCCCTCTCCTCCATGCTGCTGGGTTGCCTGGCACTGACTGAGTGTCGTGTAGCCCCGCCCCCTGCTTCCACTCCGCCCACTTCCTGAAGGTCAATGCCGTGCAGTCTTGTGCCACCCCTCCCCTCACTAAGGGGGTCATTTACTAAGCAGTGATAAGAGCGGAGAAGTGAGCCAGTGGAGAAGTTTCCCCATCAACCAATAAGCAACTCTGTATAATTTTATAGTATGCAAATTATAGATGTTACTTCAGTGCTGATTGGTTGCCATGGGCAACTTCTCCACTGGCTCATTTCTCCGCTCTTATCACTGCTTAGTAAATGTCCCCCTTAATCCGGATTGTACCTTGTGACTGTCTGTTACTGCCGGCGCCAGTGTCCACCTGACACTGGCACCGACACTAACAGACAGTCACCAAGTCTGACAGTACTACTGGATTCTACACCCTGGACGTGGATGGCACTGCCAGGCAGCGCCCCTCCTTGCCTGGCGCCCCTGGCGAGTGCCATCCTGGCCAATGGGTAGATATGCCCCTGCCACTACCCATTTAATATATTCTTCTACTCAGGTTACATTTGTGGCGATAACACGCACCAGTAAAATGCCTATCTAATGCCATACAGCCCCTTTGTTACAGTGTATCATGGATAGCAAGTTGCCCTGTTTTGCTTGCAGAGGTTAGGGTAAGGCTGTGGAAAGGGAGGTTAGGCTATGGGATGTTGGATGTCTATGTGGCAATGTTGACATGCTCCATGTCGATTTTGTTATGACCATGCTGACATGATCAATGTCAACAGAATATTCAATACCAATAATGAGTTACTGTGGCTTTCATGTAGGCCAGAAGGCAGTACCTTTTAATAATGACCTTTAATAATACCTTTTAAATAAAATGACCATATAAATGTGTTCTCAGATTTAACTTTAGTTAAATCCGAGAACAGTGTACAGGAGTTACTCACAAGCAGTGCCGGATTACCAACTAGGCAAAGTAGGCACCGGCCTATGGACCCTGCGCCAACGGATTAAAATAATATTGATTTGATCTTGAAAGAAAATGACAATCAGGCTTTCTTACATTGTTTCCAAAATATAGAAAAAATAAATCAACTCAAAGAAACAAAAACGTTACATTAAAGACTCTGTAGAGAAAATACTGTAGTAATGGAATGTGCCCATTAACTACTTAAAGTAGAGAAACCATAGACATCAGATTCACATTACAGGTTCCAGAGCACTGACTGTTGGCTGGTAAAATTAAGGAGATAATTTGCGAAGGGGGCTCCAAGATTTTGGCTGCCTGGGGGCCTCCACAGGGTTTAATCCAGCACTGTTACAACCCCAGTGTAAATAGTGTACTGTATGTAGTTATGGTTTCTATGTATATCAGGGCTGTGGAGAGATGGTTAGGTCTAAACCAAGTTGGGGAAGGGACCTCTGACGTCACCAGGGGGAGGAGCCATGCCCCTGAAGACGGTACCGAAATGTACGCTCGCCATGCTTCTGGCTCAGTGGCTCGCTTCACTTACCACCGGGTTACTAAAGGGAGTAATTGGTGGGGTCCTAACTCCGCCTCCTGGTGTTGTGGCTCCTCCCCCTGATGTCAAAAGTCCTTTCTCCAACTTGATTCTAGCATCTACCGTGCTTCTTCTTCTTCCGTACTCCTATATGGGGCAATGTAGCAGTAAACAGTACAAGTAATTATCCTGCCTGTTTCCTCAGAGGGAAATTCTCAAAACATACCAAAGAGCACAGTAAGGGTGTATAGTGTCATCCTGTATCCACGTCTGCCAATGATTTCATGTTACCACTGCTGAGTGTTGAATATAGTTCCACGTGTGTCTGTGGCAGGGTGGATAGGGTAGCAGAATAGCTGAGTGAATATAATAATGAGAATTGGATGCCCATATTTATCAATGAGTGATAAATTTCCCTGTGAGTGATAAATTGCACCAGCCAATCACCTCCTAACTGTCATTTGTCAAATATAGGCCCCCATTTATGAAGCCTTGGATAAAGTACCAACCAATCAGCTCCTAACTTCCATGTCACAGGCTGGGTTTGAAAAATGAAAGTTAGGAATGGATTGGCTAGTGCAATTTATCACTCACAGTGAAATTTATCACTCATTGATAAATAAGGGCAGAATTCTGGGCAGAAACAAGGGCTGTTGGACATTGAAGCAGGGCTAGGTATGGAAGGGGAACCTTATGGAAGCTGCACCCTCTTGCTGTTAGGTAGCCTGGAACAGGTTATATAGCCCATCATTCTCTTAGATACTGCATAATAGGCAGAGCGCAAGTGATATCTAGAATATTTACCCTGTAAATATGAAATAAAAATGTTGAATAATGACTCAATAATGCATCGCTCAGCAAAGCTAGTACCCGTATTTTTGACATGCAAAAACTGTCTTCTACATATATACCTTCCCCAAATGGTATGTCCCACATGCTGTCTGTAATCCCAGACGTTTATCACTCTGTGAGAATGTGAATATTATTATAACTTACTAGTACAATGCACTGCTGTACTATTGGGAGGCCATGATCCTGTGCGTATGCCGGTTCCGCCATTGTCACGGTCTGTTTTCTCATTGCAGAAGGGGTTGTACCACTCACCTTTCCGCCCTCCCTAAGTTTACAAGAAGTGAGCAAGAAGAACCCAATGGTGGAGAATGGGAATTACCGCCCAGAGAACTGCAAGTCCCAGCAAAAAGTAGCCATCCTAATCCCGCACCGGAACCGGGAGAAACACCTCCTCTACCTGCTTTATCACTTACATCCGTTCCTCCAGAGACAGCAGCTGGAATACGGCATCTTTGTTATTCACCAGGTGAGAGGAAGAGCCTCGTCTTACCTGTAGCATTATTTATTTATTAACAGTTTCTTATATAGCGCAGCATATTCCGTAGCACTTTACAATTGGAAACAACAGTAATAGAACAAAACTGGGTAATAACAGACAGACATCGAAGTAGGAAGGCCCTGCTCGCAAGCTTACACTCTATAGGGAGGTAGGCATTGATACAGAAGGATAGATGCTATCTATTGCATAATGGGCCACCAGATTGCTAGGTTCTGAATGGTCTGTATTCTACAAATCATTTGATAGAATGTACTTGATTAATGCTAGCTAGATGCTGATTGTTGGTTGCTATGGGCCACTTCTGCACTGCTCCAATATTAAGGTCGAATACACAGGTTCTCATACTTTTTAATTAGGACCCCAAACAGTGCATGTTTTCCAGGTCTCCTTACAGAATCACAAGGGAAATAATTAGTTCCATGTGTAAATCTTTTAAAATGTGTCAGTGAGCAATGAAAACACCTGTATTTGGGGTCATGAGGACTGAGTTTGAAAACCACTGGTTTAATATATCCCCCCCCCCCCTGGTTTCAGTAATTTTGCAAGTATGGCAGTAACGTCACTAGATGGGTGGGGGCCGCGCTGCGTGGTGCCATCTGAGGGGCAGGGCTGCTCTGTTATTTTTGCAACATCCATTTGGTGCCATTGACTATGGTTTAAGTAAGAGAAGGATAAGCACATGAGGAAAGAAGGCCCTGCTCGTGAGAGCTTACATTCTAAAGGGAAGTGGTAAACAGACAGGGCTGACACAGATGGGTAGACAGGGAGCATGGAACAGAGAATTAGGATGAGATGAGGCTGGGTTTGGTGAAGAAGTGTATGCTGGTATAAGTATAAGGGGTTGCAAAACCACCTACCAGAGAAAGAAGCTTTAATAGCACAACCATTACAAATACCAAGGGAGCCATTATTAAGGAGTATATCTACCATTATTGAAAATCATTTTCCTCCATAACAATATTACACTCCTGATATACTAAGATATTATACATATCTTTGATTTTAATATTTTTCACCAGAGGCATATTGGAATTGGTTACTGTATGTACACTTATCAATTTGCTTGGTGTCAACATAGGGCATGTCAACCCCTTATACTAATACCATTCAACCCCACCTCAGGTGACTGTTTTTTGTATGTAAGTCTGTGTCCATTCTTCTTTTATGATTAACCATAATAAAAGTTAAGTTTTAACATATTTCATATCCATCAAGTGCGCCCCAACATAGAGTCTTTCTTTTTTCTTTGTACACTATACTTGATACCACTGACTCTGGGAGCACTACCAACTTTTACATCAAGCACCCCTAACAGGGATCCTTCTATTGTTACACACTGTTGGTCCACTTGCAAGGGTATATATACAACTCCTTGCAATTTCAAATCCAGTGCGGTGCCGACCCCCACTAGTCTACAATTTGGAGGCCAAGTCAACACTGTAAATTCTTTGTCATGTTCTTTAAACCATTCCTCAACAATTTATTACTATGGCATGGATCTTCCTGTAACACTGCAACATTTCTATTTATTATGTAATGATAGTGGGTGTATGTAACATTTCCTGCAACATGAAAACTCTCTCTCTTACGGGAAATGGTGAGCTTGTAATGTTCTGCGCACAACTGCTGCATCCTCATCTGCATGGACCTCTATGGCTGTATCCTGTATATCTGCTATTTATTCTCCGTAATGCCCACCTCACTAATAGACCATGTGATGAGTTTTCCCACTAGGCAGTAAGTGGAGGAAAGGTTGGCCCCTTTAAATACTCAAATAACCCATCTCTCGCAGGCTGGGGATGGCAAATTCAATAGAGCCAAGTTACTCAACGTTGGATACTTGGAGATGTTGAAAGAGAAGTGGGACTGTTTTATACTCCATGATGTGGATCTGGTACCAGAGAATGATTTTAACACTTACCTATGCGACAGTCTACCCAAGCACCTGGCTGTGAGTCGTAATACCACCAAATACAAGTAAGTATGGGAAACATTGTGAAAAGTTATCTTCCCTGAATTCTCCAGGATTCCACCAATGTTTTCAACATTTATTAGTCGCAATGTAAATTGCACTTCCCAGAAGTGACTTCTTCTGAGTTGAGTTACTGGAGAATGGTGTAAACCTCTACTTAACCCTTGCCATTGTTTATGTACAGTATGCTTGTTTCTGTTGCTTCATTGTCCTGACCATAATGTCCTCTTACCAAAAGATAGCTAAACGTTCATAGTTGTCCAATTCAGTGTATTTTTAGCATGACTTTTATTTGCTCTCTTATGAGTTTGTGTTTTTTTTTATGGCAGCATAGCTAAATAGAAGTTCCAGGGCTACTCTAAAGCAGATTCAATTAGCTGAGACTCCCATTAGCGCGTGTCTGAGTATTAGGGTTGGTAAAATAATCCTAAATTATGGAATCTCAGGCCCCTGTCTGTCTTATGCAGTGCCACGAAATGTGCTGGCAAAATCCTTCATTCTCATAGGCTGGATCCATTCTCCTTTCAGGTTGCTGTATAGTGGCTACTTCGGAGGCGTGACGGCAATGAGCCGGGACCAGTTTGCCAGAGTGAATGGTTTCTCGAACAGTTACTGGGGCTGGGGAGCAGAGGACGACGATCTGCGGTTGAGGTAAAGAACCGGGGGCCTGTGTGCGTAGAATAATGTGTGTAAGAGGTTCTTGCTGAAGGGACCTGCAGTCTCACATAAATTCCTTCATGGACAGATCCATTTTCATGCTAGACTACAACAAAAGAAAAATAAATAAATTGAATTACTTTATCCTATTACTAAAGCTAGGTAGCCTGATTTTGTCATTCCCATCGCTACAGCATCTTTAGATGCTAAAATATTCTAAGGCTGCAGGAGGCCTCTGAGGACAAAAAATGCAATCTGGCGGCATTAAAGACGGACGCAGCATCGAATAACCGTCAGTCGTAAGCCTCAGTGGCTCAGCTGAGGGCAGGAAGACCAAGGCCTGGCTACCACTAGAAAATGCTGTCCTTTGCTGCCCCCGGCCCACTTCCAATGGCCGCATCATGTCAGTCATGCTGCAGTTTGGGGGCGCTCTCTGCGAGATCACAGGACCTGTTCTGCATACGCGCAGACCATCGGTTTTGAGTACAAGTCTGAATGATGCCCAGTGTCTGCTAATGACAACAGTAACTGTAGTGAGGTAGCTGGGGATGGTGACAGATGGTGGCCCACCAGTGGTTACAGGAGATGTTGGTGTTGTCTCTGGGTTCATCAGATTCTCCCTCATCTCGTACTCTTGTACAGGACCCTTTGCTATCCTAAAAAGCTATAGTCCAGATACTATAGTAAGGAATGTGGTGTAGCTAAGTCTTTCTCTCATTTGTTTGCAGGGTGGGATTCAGCAAGATGGCGCTGGTCCGGCCTTCCCCAGAAATAGCCAGATACAGCATGATTTTTCACACCAGAGATACAGGCAACGAGGTCAACGGTAAGAGGTGAGATTCTGCTCTTCTTCAGCTGCTCATGTACCTCCTTCAGTGGAATACATATGGTTGACCAGCAGATGGGATACCGGCTGTCACTATACAGACAGCGGCATCTCATCTATCGGAATCCCGGCAGCGAGGCATGGAGTCCCCTCGCGGGCTCACCATGCTTCGGGCCCAGAGGCTCGCTTCGCTTGCCACAGATTATATTCCCACTCGGTTGGCAGCGAGCATCTTTCTCCTCAAAATGTGCGTTTTATTTTAATATAATAATTGGTGCAACAACAAAACTGCAGCGCTAGCTCACACAGATGTGACATTTTTACATCTGTGTGCAACGGAGTCTGTGTAAGAAGGCTCCAATGTGAGCGGCTTCTTCTAGTGCTTCATTTGTGACATTGTGCGCGTGTAACACCAATTCCTGAGCGCTCGCAGTCCAGCGCCTGTTACACTATGTTTCACTGTGAATAAGATGCTAAATACAGACAAA